>NC_091978.1:107955900-108025133 GCF_044704955.1 Pristiophorus japonicus
GGGAGCTGGCAAAGAGCGTAACTGACAAAAGCTTGTGACTGGACAGTTCATGATAAATATTGTATGAAATTAGGACAGAGAAGTTCCTCCATAAAATGCACAGTCAGGCAATTTGTAAGTGAGCAAAAGCAAAATACAGAAGAGGCTGGAAATCTGAAATAAAAACAGAAAATGCTGGAAAAACTCAGCAGGTCAGGCAGCACCTGTGGAGAGAGAAATCGAGTTAATGGCCTCGATATTAACGGGAGGGCGGGAAGGGTGAGGGGGATCCTGATTGCAGGCGATGAGCCCGGCAAGGCAGGGTACGTGGTGGCCCTGCCGATTTTAATAGCAAGACCCCATTTAAATAACTCTTCGCAGACCCCTGCCCGACAGCTGGCCAGATTGACAGGTTGGCCGATAGGTAGGAGTCTGAAAAGAGTTGTTTAAATGAGCAGGAGTAGAAATTAGTAGCAGGAGGCCACAGCCGGGGACCCATGGGGATGGTACCCGGCAGTCAGTGGAAGGAGGGCTTTGCAGGAGATTGGTGATGTTGGGGTTCCAGTGAGATTGGGGGACACTGGCATTGGGGAGGCCCAAGGATTCCTTCAGGGGCCTGGGGGGAGAGCACTGTTGCTCCTCCTGGGCCACAAGGAATTCTAAAAGGAGCAAATACCCTCCTGACATTCAGTTAATTCTATGTTGCGGTGCCGATGATATCTTTGGGCCACAACTTTTGAACATTAGCTCGGCTCCCGCCTGCCTTTTGCGGGAGCCTCGTTGGTGGCCTGATTTGGGGTAGCAAAAATTTAAACAGCCGGGAAGGTGGCGAGTTGAAGTCGGGACGTCGACCCCAATATTTGTTAGGGAGGATGCGGGTACAGCCGAAAATGGCCGAAGAACATGACAAGGACGTAGCTCTGTCTCGTGCCCCGCAGCTGGCCAATCCTTGAGCAGTCTGTGGGAAGCACTTCTGCTCCTCCTAGCCCACAAGGAGTACTGATGGAACCACTTACCTGGGGGAGCCGGCAGTTCATGCCTCCATTTCACTGCCCATTTTCATGACCTCTGGGAAACTGTGCAGCAGCAGTTAACTTCAACTCAGGCCCCCAATTTCATCGTAAGGGCCCAATTTAAATATGTCAATAAATGATCCGCTTCTCCATGGTGAGACAATCAGATGCTCCATTATGCGTCTCCTGTCACCACTGCTTGTGCGCCAGGAGGAGCAGGAATGTTCCCCCCAGGCCCCTTGAGGAATTGGACAGCTTTCAGCGGGAGACAGAGCTGTAAAAATGGGCGTGGGCGCGGCCTGTTCGGGTCGCGTTTCACATATTTCACTTTTTAACTCATCCCGACATTCTCCCGCCATCATGGGGGGTTAAAAATAAGGCCATTGATGCTGTTTCTCTTTTCACAGATGCTGCTTGATGTGCTGAGTGTTTCCAGTCTTTTCTGTTTTTATTGTAAGTGAGTACCTTGCCACCGATGGAGCTTTGGTTCTAAACAGTTGGGCATTCTGTTTCATACAATATTGAGCAACTGGTAATTGAAATTGTGAAGTGTATAGCCATTACGGAAAAGGAGGAAAAAAACAAAGTAAACAAGTCCTTGAAAGTATTGGCAACTCCCAAATCCGTGCCCACCTTTCCCACAACTCCATGTTTGAACCCCTCCTGTCAGGTGTCCGCCCCAGCGACAGCACTGAAATGACCCTTATCAAAGTTGTAGATGACATTCTATGTGACTGTGACCATGATAAACTATCCTTCGTCATCCTTCTTGACTTGTCTGCAGCCTTTGACACAGTTGACCACTCCATCCTCCTCCACCTCTCTCCTGTCGTCCAGCTAGGTGGGACTGCACTCGCCTGGTTCCATTCTTACCTCTCTAATCGTAGCCAGAGAATCACCTGCAATGGCTTCTCTTCCCAGTCCCGCACCATTACCTCTGCAGTCCTCCAAGGATCTATCCGTGGCCCCCTTCTATTTCTCATTTACATGGTCCCGCTCAGCGACATCATCCAAAAACATATCAGACTCCATATGTATGCTGATGACACCCAGCTCTACCTCACCCCCATTTCCTATGACCGCTCCACTGCCTCTGATTTGTTATGCTGCTTGTCCGACATTCAGTACTGGATGAGTAGGAATTTCCTCCAATTAAATATTGGGAAGACCGAAGCCATTGTTTTCGGTTCCCACCACCAACTCTACTCCCTAGTCACCAACTCCATCCCTCGCCCTGGCCACTGTCTGAGGCTGAACCAGATGGCTTTGTCCCCTATTTGACTTTGATCTGGACTTCCGACCACATATCCTCTCTATCACCAAGACTGCCTACTTCCACCTCTGTAACATCACCTGTCTCCACCCCGCCTCAGCTCATCTGCTGATGAAACATCCATGTCTTTGTTACCTGTAGACTATTCCAATGCTCTCCTGGCCAGCCTCCCACCTTGCACGCTCCATAAACTTGAACTCATCCAAAACTCTGCTTCCCGCATCCTAACTCGCACCAAGTCCCATTCACAAATCACCTCTGTGTTCGCTGACCTGCAGTGGTTCCCAGTTCGGCAACACCTCTATTTTAAAATCTCTCCACGGTCTCACCCCACTCAATCTCTGTAACCTCCTCCAGCCCTACAACCCTCCGAGATCTCTGTACTTCTCTAATTCTGGCCTCTTGAGCGTTCCCGATTTTAATCACTCTACAATTGACAGTCATACCAACAGCTACCAAGGCTCTGGAATTCCCTCCCTAAACCTTTCCATTTCTCTATATCTCTTTCCTTCTCTATGCGCTCCTTAAAACCTAATTCTTTGCCCAAACTTTTTGTTATCTGCCCTAATATTTTTTGTGTTTCGGTGTCAAATTTTGTTTGATAATCATTCCTGTGAGGTGCCTTGGGATGTTTTACTATGTTAAAGGCACTATATAAATGCAAGTTGTTGTTGTTAACATACTAATAAAGTTGAGCCATCAAAGGAGGAGGGCTCAACATTATGTGCAGTGAAATCATATTAAGGTGAGAAGTACAATTTTGGCAAACATTGTAACCTGCTCAGTGACCTGTACATTGTATGGGTAACACTGTCAATGTAAGTGATTGGGTACAAATGTCAGCTGACTCTATTCATATTACCTCTGATTTTATCTCATTCGTCAAGTGGAAGTGCATGTGAGCTCGCAGAATGTGCCTCTGCACAAAAGGAACAGTGCTAATGTGTAAGTGCTTCAATACATTGTGAGGGTTACAAGAGCACTGGAGAGAACAAAAGAAGAAAATGAAAATACAAATCCTAACAAAATGCTCATGAAGCTTTCCAAGTAACCTCAAAGGGTTTGTATTTAGTTTTAAAACTGCAAATTATCAAGTTCTACACCATAAATTGGTAATAGATGTACTTGTAAAAATCAAGTATGCACTAAATAGATCACTGGTGCAATTATACTACTTTCTAACAGTTTCACATTCCACTCAAAGAATCTGGCACAAGAATGTGCCATTGAGAATGGAGTGAAATGCAACCAAATGTTTTACTGGGTAAAATTAGATGAACATATGTTTATATTTATAATTTAAATACTATTGTAGACAATATTGAACCAATATATGATGTTCATCAGCTACTTTAAGAATACTGAAATATCACATGTACAGATATAACACATCACGGTTTTCTGATTATATTCTCCTCCTATTCTGCTCTCTTACTGTGAATATTTTCGGCCCTCTTTTTGAAATAGTTTTTTATTTTCTCCACCTGGTAGCCTGGTTTACATCTGATGGAAACTCTACCAAAACCTTCATAATTTTGAACACCTCTATTAAATCTCCCATTAACCTTCTCTGCTCTAAGGAAAACAATCCCAGATTTTCTAGTCTCTCCACATAACTGAAGTTCCTCATCCCTGGTATTGTTCAAGTAAATCTCCTCTGCCCCATTCCATGGCCTTGACATCCTTCCTAAAGTGTTGTGCCCAGAATTGGACACAATACTCCAGCTGAGGCCTTCCTAGTGATTTATAAAAGTTGAGCATAATTTCATTATTTTTATACTCTATGGGCTGGATTTTCCGCTCCTTGGGCTGTCTCTGTTTTTGCCCCGGAGGGGCAGAAATTGCGACGGTAAGTTTTTCGGTGTGGGCAGCCAGTTTCCAGCATCCCGCCGGGGTTTTGAGGGCTGGTTTCGGCGGGGTGCGGGGCATTACCGCCTGGAAGAGACGAGCCAGTGTGCAACGCCCCTGGTTGTGACACCGGCTCAATTTTTGACTCCCGCCCGACTCGTAGCACCACGTAGAGTGCCCTGGTGGGACCACCTGTGAAAATGTGCGGTCCGACATATACCGTCTGCAGTGAAGTAAGTAATGTCCACCTCACATAAGTGTGATTGTTTTTTCTTTTTTTTTTGCGATTTATGTTGTGGTGACATGGGCTATGGACTGGGAATGTTTTTGGTGTTTTTGTTTCAGGATTGTTGTTTCCTCCCCTCGCGTCTCTCAGAGTGTTCCCTGGTCGGCTGTTTGGCTCAGGATTTTCGCATGCTCAGCTGGCCTAATGCCGTAAGAGAGGTGTGCAATGCCTCCCTTATTGCTCCACCCCACACTCAGCACCCAGCTGCCCAATTTTGCTGACTGAGGCGCAAACTTTTCCAGGCGGTGTCAGGACCGCCTGCCGTCATTAACGCCCCAAAATCCTAAAAGCCAAAAATCCAGCCTGTATTGATAAAACCAATGAGCCCAGTTTCCGCTCACAATTTAAAGCTGAGATGAGTATTCAGGTTTGTTGGAATTTAGTGTCATGTAGGAAAATCATATAAAATGTGGATAAACTCAGGGAACAGCAGCGCTCTACTACAGGGAATCTCCATGGCTTCCATGGAGAGGCAGGAATACTTACACATACCAAAAGCACCAAGGCCACAACTTTAACCCAACCAGCCTGGCGGGAATGGGGCGTGTGCATGGTTAAAATCGTGCAAATCGACTTACCACACCTTTGTTGCCAGAAATCCACTGGCTGCCATTTTTCCAGTAGAGGTGACTCAGGTCACAATCAAACCCACCGGAAAGAGGCAGGTGCCTCATGAATAAATTCAAATAGGGGTCTGATGACATCTTTTTGATCCTGGCACATTTTTAACTCCGTCCCTGTGGAAAACCCATGAAGTAAAACTTAGTGGCATTTGCCTCACAAACTGACTGCAAGTTTTATTTAAAGGGGCACTCACCTGCAGGCACTTGGGTCATTCGGATATGTGTGTGTCATTGTAATGCATTTCCAAAGCAGTTCAAAGCTTTCAGGTACAATTAAAGCCATCCAACCACAGGAATGTCATAGAGCATACCATTGGCATTTTCACCAGTGCAAAGTACTCATTTAGTACCTCTGTCTCCGCCAACAGATCTCCATTTTGGTCCTTAATCGGTCCCACTGTTCCTCTGACAACAATTTTACTGTTAATATGGCTATAGAAGACCATTGGATTCCCTTTTATGTCAGCCACCAATCTATTCTTGTACTGTCTCTTTGCCCCTTTCATTTCTTTTTTCACTTCTCCTCTGTACTTTTTTTATTCAGCCTGATTCTCCCTTGTATTATCAAGCTGACATCCATCATACGCCCCCTTTTTCTGCTTCATCCTACTCTCTAAATCATTCGTCATCCAGGGAGCTCTGGCTTTGTTTGCTCTCCCTTTCCCCTTTATGGGAATATACCTAGAATGTGCCCAAACTATCTCCTCTTTAAAGGCTGCCCATTGCTTCATTACATTTCTGCCTGCCAGTCTTTGAGTCCAATTTATCCGGGCCAGATCTCTCCTCAATTCACAGAAATTAGCCCTCTTCCAGTTAAGTTTTTTTATTCCAGGTTGCTTCTTCTCCATAACTAATTTATACCTTACAATACTGTGATCACTATTTACGAGATGTTCCCCGACTGTAACATTCTCCAGTTGACCCACTTCATTCCCCCAGGACTAGTTTCAGCAATGTTTCCTTCCTCATTGGGCAGGAAACATACTGATCAAAAAAATTCTCCTGAACACACTTCAGAAATTCCTCGCCTTCTCTGCCCTTAACACAATCACTGCTCCATTCAATATTGGGGTAGTTAAAGTCTCACATTATCACTTCTCCATAGTTCTTACACCTCTCAGTAATCTATTTGCAAATCTGCTCCTCTATCTCCTTCCCACTATTTGATGACGCATAAAATACACTAAGTAGCTTAATACCTTTTAATTATTACTTAACTCCAACCAAATAGATTCTGGGGTCAAAATTTGGTACCATCCCATTTGGGGCCAATAACCGCAGTGAGGTGGGACTTCGTATGCCCTGCCCCGGCCACAAAATTAAGGGTACCGCCCGGGTGCTCCACTTTCTCCAGGGGACGCTAGGTGCAAGAATTTTCTGGTACTACACAATGCGCCTATAACGCTGGTCGGGCGCACAGGGCCCTCTCTTCTGTTAAAGGGGAGGGCGCACTACGAGCTCTGCAGTGGGGCGAGGGGCCTCCACTTCACCACCGGGGGAAGCAGGGTGCCGTGGCAACAGCCCAGCACAGAAGTGGAGTGCCAGGCTGCAACAGTACACCACGGACCCTACGAAATCCTCACTGAATGTCCGACTTACCGGTCCGGCCTTTCAGACAAAAGTGCACCTCCCCTTTAATTTTTGCCCTGCAAGCGGAGTGCATCCCAGTTCACGACCTGCGAATCTGGCGCTGTCACCGACAGGGGCATCCTCATGGGGCGCTACTGAATTTCCGCTCTGGGGTGAAAACGGATCGCTGCGCACAGTGATGACGTTATCATCACCGGTGCAGCAACCTGGAATGCGACCGGCGGGAACGGGGTGCTACTGATTTTGTGCCTCCGCAAACTCCCGCGGAATTTTGCGGGAGGCGGTAGCGACCTCGCGCCCCGAGGGAGACATTTTTTGAGTCCCTTTCACACCCCCAGCTAACGGGAGCCGCAAATGATGCGAATTTCTCCCCTTCTGTCTTGGACCCCTGAGGGACAATCTCTCTTTCTCTTTCTGGCACTGTAATATTTTCCTTAAATAAAACTGCTACCTCTCCTCCTTTTTTTTCTTCCCTAGCTTTCTCGAATACCATTCACCTCAAAATATTAACAATCCAATCCTCCTCTTTTTTGAGCCACTACATCATATTCCCATGTGGCTATTTGCACCTGCAGAGCACCAACCTTATTAACCATACTTTCTGCATTTACATACATGCACACCAAATGTAACTTGATCCTCTTTATATTTTCTATGATCCCACCTAATTCTGTGTATATGAAACTTTTTGAAAATACCATAATTGCACTGACAGGGGTAAAAATGAATCTGGGTTAGTTTATGGGTTCAGACTTGTTGCATAAGCAGCGAGCATCCAAACCAAGTAGCCCGAGGAAATTGGACCTCGGGCTTCATCAGTTTATTTAGGGTGAGCTGTCGGCTCTGGTCATGCATTGACAGGCAGTTCGCCCAAGGGAACACACCAATATTGGGCTGCCTCCCTCACCAGCAATGGCCCCAAGATAAATCGTAGAAGTGGGTTGGAGCAGTCTTTGGTGAAAGGAAGGAACTGCCATTATGATGCCTATGGAGTCAGAGGAGCTCCTCCTGGCTCTACAGGCACAATGCCTGCCCCACTTATCGTTGACTCATTTCAGCAAGAGATCCTTCAACAGGCATTAGGCCTCTTATTAACATATTTAGGTGAACGCCCGGGATAGCTAATAAAGGGCCCCATGAATTTAGAAGTAGATTGGCCGCAGTCTATCCCACACATAAATTGGTAGTTTGCACCCGCTTCAAAATGGGCGTAATGGAAACCAATTTCTACCTCATATTCTATTTTTTGCATATTTCCTTTTTAATGGTAGATTTATTTCTGGTTCTTAGTGAAGAACAAAGTGATTTTGCAGCCCAATACAAAACAATTGTCTTTAGCCATATCCATCTGTCTCTAATCTGGCTACTATTATTTTCTTAACTATACTTTTCAAATTAGTTATTCATTCAGCTATAGTGAACATTTTGTCTCAGTAATCGTTTTCTCAATAAACGGAAAATTGAGTGCCCTCTCAGTGCCCTCATCACATGGTCTGGTCCTGAATTATACAGAACAAGACTGCATTATTGGCCCCCTAGAATATTAAAGAAGTGCACTAAACTTAAGTATTTTATATATTACTAATTAATTCCTTTGGGAAACATAGGGACGGGAATAGGCTATTACGCCCCTCAAGCTTGTTTTGCCCTTCTATTAGATCATGGCTAATCTGCTGCACATATAATGTTGGGCAGGACATGGTCAAGAATCCCATCTGCATTCGGGCATTCTTTGTCGTCGAACTACAGTACGCGGACGATGCTTGCATCTGCACACATTCAGAGGCTGAACTGCAAGCCATCGACAATGTTATGTATGTAACTATGTAATACTTGCCACCAGAGGGCACAACTGTTGGAGTCCTAATGGTCACCTGCACACACGTGCAGGGCCAGTATAAAAGGTTGGCTGCCATGTTGTTTAAGCACTCTGGAGTTGTAATAAATAAGACTAAGGTCACACTAAGTTTAGCTCACAATATTCAGCCTCGTGGAGTTCTTTTATACATAACAATTGGCGACGAGTAACAGAATACAAACCTTCACACAACCATGGCTGCCGTTTGAATATTAGAGAGAATTGTAGAGGGTGATGATTGGGAAGCCTTCGTCGAGCGTCTCGACCAGTAGTTTGTGGTCAACGAGCTGGAAGGAGGCACTAACGTGGCCAGGTGCAGGGCAGTTCTCCTCACCATCTGTGGGCCTAAAATATACAGCCACATCAAGAATCTGCTCGCACTGACAAAACCAACGGAGAAGAAATATACAGAGTTGTGCACGCTGGTTTGGGACCACCTCAAGCCGAAGGAGAGTATCCTCATGGCCAGATATCGTTTTTACACACATCGCTCCGGGGGCCAGGGCGTGGCGGATTATGTCGCCGACCTGAGACACCTCGCGGAACCTTGCGATTTTGGAGCTGCATTGGGACTAATGCTGCAGGACTTTTTCGTGTTGGGCATCAGCCACGAGGTCATTCTTTGAAACCTAAGACCTGAGTAGGGCCATCGTGATTACACAGGCATGGATGCGAACACCAAACAGATATCTTCTCAACGTCGAAGCTCATCGGCAAGTACTGTGCATAAAATGACATCGCTAGCAGACCGAACTGCATATGGCAGGGCCTGTACGTCTGTGGCTGCAAGACCTGTGATGACTCAAAGTCTGTCATCGGGGGTGAATGTGAATCCATTAGCACCGTGTTGGCGCTGCGGGGGTAATCATCGGGCCCATCAATGTCGATTCAAGCACTGCGTGTGCAAAGGCTGCGCAACAATGGGGCACCTCCAGCGAATGTGCAAACGTGCTGTGACATACCACTTGGCAGAGGATGAGCGATCCGGCGCGGATCATGCAGCACAGGCAACTCAACCTGAGGAAGAAGTGTATGGGGTACATACCTTCACCACCAAGAGCCCTCCTATAATGCTGAAAGTCAAATTAAATGGAGTTCCAGTATCCATGGAGTTGGACACGGGTGCGAGTCAGTCAATAATGAGCCAGAAGGCTTTCGAGAAACTGTGGGGCAATAAGGCACAAAGGCCCAAACTGAGCCCGATTAATGCAAAGCTGTGTACTTATACCAAAGAGCTCATAGTAGTCATTGGAAGTGCGGCAGTGAAGGTATCATATGACGGAGCTGTGCATGACCTATCATTGTGGATTGTTCCAGGCAATAGCCCATCGCTGTTCGGCAGAAGCTGGCTAGAAAAAAATTAGATGGAATTGGAACAACATCAAAACACTATCTTCAGTGGATGATGCCTCATGTGCTCAAGTGCTGAGCAAATTTCCCTCGCTGTTCAAACCAGGCATCGGCAACTTCACAAGTGCCAAAGTACAGATCCATCTAGGTCCCGATGCACGGCCTGTCCATCACAAGGCTCGGGCAGTTCTGTACATGATTAGGGAGAAAGTCGAGATCGAACTGGACAGACCAACGCGAAGGAATCATATCGCTTGTCGACTTCAACGAGTGGGCAAATCCAATTGTTCCGATGTTCAAAATCGATGGCAGGGTCAGAATCTGTGAAGACTACAAAGCAACGATTAACCGAGTCTCACTACAGGACCAGTACCCGCTGCCCAAGGCGGATGACCTGTTCGTAATGTTAGCGGGGGGGGGGGAGTCGTTCATCAAGTTGGACCTAACCTCCGCCTACATGACACAGGAGCTGGCTGAATCTTCGAAAAGACTGACATGCATCAACATACACAAAGGGCTGTTTATATACCACAGATGCCCTTTCGGGATTAGCTCGGCTGCAGCCATTTTCCAGAGAAACATGGGAGAGTTTGCTGAAATCTGTTCCGCGCACCGTTGTGTTTCAAGACGACATCCTAATCACTGGCTGTGACACCATCGAACATTTACACAACCTGGAAGAGGTCCTAAGTCACCTGGACAGAGTGGGACTCAGGTTGAAATGCTCCAAGTGTGTTTACCTGGCGCCAGAATTTTTGGGGAGAAAGATTGCAGCAGACGGCATCAGGCCCATGGACTCAAAGACAGAGGCCATCAAAAATACACCCAGACCACAGAATGTGACAGAGCTGCATTTGTTCCTGGGACTCCTCAACTATTTCGATAACTTTCTACCCGGGTTGAGCACGTTGTTAGAGCCTTTGCACATGTTGCTACGTAAGGGTGACGACTGGGTTTGGGGCAAATCTCAAGACACAGCCTTTGAGAAGGCCAGGAACCTGCTGTGTTCAAATAAGTTACTTGTACTATGACCCATGTAAATGTTTAGTGCTAGCTTGTGACGCCTCATCGTACGGGGTCGGCTGGGTGTTACAGCAAGCCAATGTATTGGGCAACCTCCAACATGTTGCATAGTCTGTCTAAGGCTGAGAGAGCCTATAGTATGGTCGAGAAAGAGGCGTTAGCATGTGTATATGGGGTTAAAAAAATGCACCAATATCTATTTGGACTTCGGTTTGAGCTTCAAACTGACCACAAGCTGCTCATTTCGCTGTTTTCAGAGAGCAAAGGGATAAACAGCAATGCTTCGTCCCGCATCCAAAGATGGGCACTAACATTATCCGCTTATGACTATATTATCCGCCACAGACCAGGCACTGAAAACTGTGCCGATGCACTCAGCCAGCAACCATTACCCACCACTGGGATTGAAATGGCCCAGCCCACAGACTTGCTACTGGTCATGGATGCTTTTGAGAGCAAGAGGTCACCCGTCACAGCTCGCCAGAGCAGGACCTGGACCAGCCAGGATCCTGTGCTATCATTAGTAAAGAGTTGTGTCCTAAATGGGAACTGGTCGGCCGTTCCCGGGGAAATGCAAGATGAAATTAAGCCGTTTCACCGACGCAAAGATGAAATGTCCATCCAGTCGGATTGTCTCTTCTGGGGTAATCACGTGGTTTTGCCAAAAAAAGGCTGGGAAACATTTATATGCGACCTACACAGTATCCACCCAGGCATTGTCATGTTGAAGGCAATTGCCAGATCGCAGGTTTGGTGGCCAGGCATTGACTCGGACTTGGAGTCATGTGTGCACCAGTGCAACACTTGCTCGCAACTGAGCAATGCACCAAGGGAGGCTCCACTGAATCTGTGGTCATGGCCCTCCAAACCGTGGTCCAGGATCCATGTAGATTTTGCCGGCCCCTTTCTAGGAAAGATGTTTTTAGTAATTGTGGACGCATACTCCAAATGGATTGAATGCATAATCATGTCATCCAGCACATCCACAGCCACCATTGAAAGCCTCCGGGCCATGTTCGCCACCTATGGCTTGCCCGACGTCCTTGCCAGTGACAATGGACTGTGTTTCACCAGCTCAGAATTCAATGAGTTTATGACTCGCAATGGCATCAAGCATGTCAGGTCTGCTCCGTTTAAGCCCGCATCTAACGGTCAAGTGGAGTGGGCAGTCAAAACTATCAAGCAGAGCATGAAACGCATGACGGGTGGCTCCCTGCAGACCCGTTTGTCTCCCATTTTGCTCAGTTACCGGATACGACCCCACTCACTCACCGGAGTTCCCCAGCAGAATTGTTAATGAAGAGAGCCCTCAAAACCAGGCTCTCCCTAGTCCACCCGGATCTTAATGATCACGTGGAAATCCGACGAAACCGGCAGAACATGTACCACGATCGCGCAGCTGTTTCACGTGACATTGTTGTTAACGACCCTGTGTTTGTCCTGAATTACGGTCATGATCCCAAGTGGCACTGTTTTGGCCAAGGAAGAGAATAGGGTGTTTATAATCAAACTGTTAAATGGCCAAACATGCAGAAAGCATTTAGATCAGACCAAATTGCGATTTACTGACAACCAGGAACGACTTGAAGAGGACATCACCATCGACGATCCACCAACACACACCCAACCAGCAAATGATCTCGCCGTCAATTACGAGGATAAACTCACCATTCCTGACAGTCTGGTCAGACCAGTCGTGGTGCAGTGCAGCAATGGTCAACTCACACATGCCAGGGATTGAACTTAGACGATCAATCAGGGAGTGAAGGGCTCCAGATCGCCTCAACTTGTAAATAACTTGTACCGAAGACTTTGCGGGGTGGGGGGGAGTGATGTTATGTATGTAACTATGTAATACTTGCCACCAAAGGGCGCGACTTTTGGAGTCCTAATGGTCACCTGCACACACGTGCAGGGCCAGTAAAAAAAGTTGGCTGCCATGTTGTTTAGGCACTCTGGAGTTGTAATAAAGAAGACTAAGGTCACACTAAGTTTAGCTCACAGTACTCAGCCTCGTGAAGTTCTTCTATACACAATAGACAACATCATCACCGAGGCGTACTGTAAGTGGTTTCTGTTAGGTGTTTTCGATGCACCCCCATATTACACTAGTTCTATACCTGTTTATTACCTGGGAAAGTCACATGTGCGCTTTTCCTGCTTCTCCCTGTTTAGAGAGAATACAATGATGTCCCCTCTCTTAGCGTACACAACTTCTGTGACCTCCCGCATGCAGCGAACTGCAAAATGTTTGCTATGTTCCAGCCTGGAAGGATCCGCTGCCAAAAAAATTCAGGCTCACGGTCACCTTAAAGGCCACTAGCAGAACTATTGTCACCCTGCTCTGAGGCTGCAGGGTTGGTTCCAAGAGGTGACACGATCCTGTGATCACCTCCTTGGTGAAACGGAGCCACCAAACACACTGCTCCTGGCTTAGGTGCAGGCAGGAGAAGTACTCCCTGCAGACACTATGTGGATAAGGCCTCCTGCTGGGAGCCCTTCTCTCCCTCCTCCTCCTCCCTCTGCGAGCAGCTTGGCTTCTCGACTGCCTTTGCTCCATTTCCCTGACATGCTGCAGCACAAAGGGGACTGCAGCTGGAGCCCCCGTGACTGGGAGCAAGTGCTGTACTCTGAAGCCTTCGAGTAGCAGCCAATGCTTTCCCAACAGCTACTTGAAGCTAAATCTGTGTCAGAGCAGTGAGAGGAATTCAAGGAGGAGATCAAATATGTGACTTGAAAGAAAAAGGGTGGGACTAACAAATCTAGAGCAACCTGGATGCCTAGGGACATACGGGGTAGAATAAAGAAAAAAAGGGATGCTTATGATAGAGACCGAGGGCTAAATACTGCAGACTCTCTAGAGGAGTATAGAAAGTGCAGGGGCGAAATTAAGAAGGATATTAGGAAAGCAAAGAGAGAGCATGAAAAATTCTTGGCAAGTAAAATCAAGGAAAATCCAAAGATGTATTATAAATATATTAAGAGTAAGAGGATAACTAAAGAAAGAATAGTGCCTATTAGGGACCATGAGGGTAATCTGTGTGGAGGTGGGAGATGTGGGTATGGTTATTAATGAATACTTTGCATTTGTTTTCACAAAGGAGAGGGGCAATGCAGACACTGCTATCAGAGAGGAAGTGTGTGAAATATTAGATGAAATAAACATAGTGAGAGAGGAGGTATTAAGGGATTTAGCAGCTTTGAAAGTGGATATGCCCCAGGCCCGGATGAAATGTATCCCAGGCTGTTAAACAAAGCAAAATAGGAAATAGCAGAGGCTTTGATCATCATTTTCCAATCCTCTCTGGCTTCAGGTGTGGTGCCAGAGGACTGGAGGACTGGTAATGTGGTACCTTTGTTTAAAAAGGGAGAAAAGGATAGACCGAGTAATTACAGGCCAGTCAGCCTAACCTCAGTGGTGCGAAAAATATTGGAAACATTTTTGAAAGACAGGATAAATCTTCATTTAGAAAGACACGGATTAATCAAGAATAGTCAGCACGAATTTATTAAGGGAAGGTCGTGCCTGACTAACTTGATTGAATTTTTAGAGGATGTAACAAGGAGGGTTGATGAGCGAGGTGCATTTGATGCAGTATATATGGATTTCAGCAAGGCTTTTGATAAGATCCCACATGGCAGACTGGTGACGAATGTAAAAGCCCATGGGATCCAGGACAAAGTGGCAAGTTGGATCCAAAATTGGCTCAAAGGCAGGAAGCAGAGGGTAATGGTTGATGGGAGTTTTTGGGACTGGAAGCCTGTTTCCAGTGGGGTTCTGCAGGACTCAGTACTAGGTCCCTTGCTTTTTGTGGTATACATCAATGATCTAGAGTTGAATATAGGGAGTATGATTAAGAAGTTTGAAGATGATACTAAAATTGGCTGTGTGGTTGATAATTAAGTAGAAAGCTGCGGACTGCAGGAAAATATTAATCAACTGGTCAGGTGGGCAGAACAGTGGCAAATATAATTTAATCTGGAGAAGTGTGAGGTAATGCATTTGGGGAGGTCTAACAAGGAAAGGGAATACACATTAAATGGTAGGACACTGAGGAGTGTAGAGGAACAAAGGGAACTTAAGGGAGTGCATGTCCACAGATCCCTGAAAGTTGCAGGTCAGGTAGATAAGGTGGTTAAGGAGGCATACGGAATGCTTAACTTTATTAGCCAAGGCATAGAATACAAGAACAGGGGGTTTATGCTTGAACTGTATAAAACACTAGTTTGGCCACCGCTGGAGTACTGCGTGCAGTTATGGTCATCGCATTACAGGAAGGATGTGATTGTACTGGAGAGGGTACAGAGTAGATTTACGAGGATGTTGCCGGGAGTGGAAAACCTTAGCGGTGAGGACAGATTGGATAGGCTGGGTTTATTCTCCTTGGAACAGAGGAGGCTGAGGAGAGACCTCATTGAAGTGTATAAAATTATGAGGGGCCTAGATATAGTGGATAGGAAGGGCCTATTTCCCTTAACAGAGGGGTCAACAACCAAGGGGCATAAATTTAAAGTAATTGGTAGAAGGTTTAGAGGGGATTTGAGTGGAAATTTCTTCACCCAGGAGTTGTGAGGGTCTGGACCTCACTGCCTGAAAGGGTGGTAGAGGCAGAAACCCTCACCACATTTAAAAAGCACTTGGATGTGCACTTGAAGTGCTGTAACCTGCAGGGCTATGGACCTAGAGCTGGAAAGTGGGATGAGGCTGAATAGTCTCTTGTTGACCGGCACGGACATGATGGGCTGAAATGGCCTCTTTCTGTGCTGTAAACTTCTATGATTCAGTGATTTAGCAGCACTCCCGACATACTTTAACAACTTTATACTTTTCTTACAGCAATCCAGTACTCCTACAAACTCTGCAAAAACCAGTACAAAAGCAAGAAATAACTTACCTGCAACTTGGATGTTTCCCTTTAAATAGCATTTGTCAGAGGTCCCTTCGTGGAACTGAACGCACATTCAGCTGTGCGTGTTTAGGAGAGGGTGCTTTGAAGGTAACGGTGACGTTGAAAATGGCAGTCGTGTGTCAAATCAGCATTACACACTGACTGGCATTAACGATCTGCTTCTTCTGCATACTGCCAGTGCACATGCCACACCAAGATGGCGAACAGGGCGGGCTGCACCGGAAGTGAGGCTGATGCCATTTTTTTTTAAGACAGCCGAAACTACTGGCTTCTCAGAGTTTCGATTTCCGGATCCTGTGCCTACACCACTTGTGAAGGTATCTGCAACATCAGTCTTTTGCTGTTGTCATGAAACTACATAGGCTTCCTAGAATGCGCACCATCCACCCCTCTGGAAGCAGGGGCAGGATAGTGGTGGTCACTGATCTGTGAGAGGACAGACTTCATGGTGTCACTTCATTGTTGCTGGATCAAAATCCTGGAACCCCCTACCAACAGAATTGGGGGAGTACCTTTACCACATGGACTGCAGTGGTTCACAGAGAAGACCCACCACCTTCTCAAGGGTAACGAGAGATGGGCAATAAATGCTGGCCTTTTCAGCAATGGCCACATTTCAAGAATTAATTTTTTAAAAGTGTGTGATGATTTCGAAAGATCAAGGTGATAAATGTCACAACTGTTTAAGCAATGTTCTCTGGATTGTAACAGTATTTATCCCTGGCCAAAGTTTTACCCTCAAAAAAATCCCCCAAAAAGATTATCTCTTCAATTATTTGATTGCTGTTAATGGGGCGTTTCTGTGCACAAATTGGCTATGAAACACTTTGGGATATCCTGAGGTCATGAAAGACCAAATGGGTTCTTTTCTTTTTTTCTAAAGTACTTGCTCATTTCCTTCTCACTGTTGCAATCCAAAAGGGTTTAGCTTAAACACTTATGGCATGCAATGCACACTTGTCTCTGAGATTCCATAGTATTAATTGATGTTGAGCCTGGAGTCGTATCTGTCCTTGTCAGACAATTCAATCTCTTTCAGCATGGTGCCTGCGGTGTCCTGGTGTTCAGTAAGGTTCCACTCCTGTCTAGATTCCTCTTGCAGCACAGGTTGGAGGCTTTTTCCTTTTAACATTTCCCTTCTCAGCCTTATCGCACTTAAGTTGGGGTGTAATTTTCAACATTGACACCTAGATGGTAACCTGGTAGAGTTACATAACCCATCTAATTTTTGTCCCATTAAGTTCAATATAACAAAAATCTGTCAGGTTCTATAAAGGTTAGACAATGTGCTCCGCCATGTTGCCGCCCAGGTTGCAGAGTTGAAAATTACCCCCTGCTAATTCACTATTTGTAAAATGAGCTGCTCTTCTCTTCCTTTTACTTGCTTCAGTAATTTCTAGTTCAGGAATGAGGACACACGGCTTTAACTGGCACTTCCTTTAACTAACCTCACACTCGCTTTCATCCGGAACCTTCCTTCCAATTTACCAGTCCTCCAATGACACTTCTGCCCTCATCATCGTAGGCAGTCCCTCGAAATCGAGGAAGACTGACTTGCTTCCACTCTAAAAGTGAGTTCTCAGATGACTGTACAGTCAAATACAGGAATTACAGTCTCTGTCACAGGTGGGACAGACAGTCATTGAAGGAAAGGGTGGGTGGGGAATCTGGTTTGCCGCACACGCCTTTCGATGCCTGCCCTTGTTTTCTGCATGTTCTCGGCGACGAGACTTGAGGTGCTCAGCACCCCCCCGCCCCGCCAGATGCTCTCCCTCCACTTAGGGCGGTCTCTGGCCAGGGATGCACAGGTGTCGGTGGGGATGTTTCACTTTATCAAGGAAGCTTTGAGGGTGTACTTGAAATGTTTCCTCTGCCAACCTGGGGCTTGCTTGCCGTGTAGGAGTTCCGAGTAGAGTGCTTGTTTTGGGAGTCTTGTGTTGGGCTTGCGGGCAATGTGGCCCGCCCAACTGAGCTGGTCAAGTGTGGTCAGTGCTTCGATGCTGGCTTGGTTGAGAACACTGACATTGCTGCGTCTATCCTCCCAGGGGATTTGCAGGATCTTGCAGAGACATCATTGGTGGTATTTCTCCAGCAATTTGAGGTGTCTACTGTATATGGTTTACGTCTCTGAGCCATACAGGAGAGCGGGTATCACTACTACCCTGTAGACCATAAGCTTGGTGCCAGATTTGAGGACCAAGTGTTTGAACACTCTCTTTCCCGGGTGACCGAAGTCTCCGCTGGCACACTGGAGGCGGTGTTGGACCTCGTCATTGATGTCAATCCTTGTTGATAGTCGGCTCCTGAGATATGGAAAGTAGTCCACGTTGTCCAAGGCCACGCCGTGGATTTTGATGACCGGGGGGCAGTGCTGTGTAGCGGGGTCAGGTTGGTGGAGGACCTTTGTCTTATGGATGTTTAGTGTATGCTTTTGTACTGTAAGGACTGGAAGCATCGAACCCCCAAGGATTTATTGGATATTGTCTGGACATTGCATTTAATATTTTTCTCACCGCAGAAAGAAAGCTGGAAGCTGTTTGTGGGAGGGGCTCAGGTGCGGCTCCATGTTGGACTTAGAATGATGGGCAGGGAGTTTGGAATGACAATGGCCAACATAAGGCAGGAGGTGGGCTAATGGAGTCCATTGTTAGGTAAGGTAACCTCGTCAATCCATTTACTGGATGAGTTACCAGAACAATAGAGAGCCATTAAGCCCAGACTGCCTGGAAGCGAAAACCCATCACTGGACTCAAACACTGGAAGCCTCAAAAACAAGGAACTTTATTGGGTAAAAGCAGAAGACACACCCAGAAGGCATACCCACAGGAAGCCTTGAAACAAACTTTATTCAGCCTGAAAAGGCAAACGAACTTGGGATATTAAAGCATGCCATGTGGACACAGCTCTCTCTTGTCTCGCTGCTTCGCCCCCACAAGAATCCAACCCTCTGTATTGTGATGGAGAGAAGAAACCAGAAGAGACACCTTTTCATCAGAAGAAGAAGCGAGCAAACCAGTGAAATCGGTGAGCATTTCTGCACACACATCTTTTAAGATCACAGCCACCGTGTGAGGGGGTTATCGTGTGTTCCCCTAACCAAATTTTCAGGGGTTTACAGGGGAGGTGTTTTAGACGTTGGGGTACTTTGCGTTAGGGGCCTGTTAGACAGGCCACACTGTATTGGACTGCATTTGTTTGCTTTACACACCAGGGTGTGTGTGGTTTTACTGGGTGTAGGTGTGTGTTTAGCTTTAATAAAGCATTGCCAGTTGAGACCGAGGTATTTGTCCATGACTCATTCATCTGTTCAATACAATAATCTAGGTCTAGGATTTTGGGCTTCCTATGTTGCAGGGTGCCATCGATTGTACACAGGTGCAACATTTAAATGGTGAGATATTCTGCAGCCGCAAAGGGTTCCATTCATTTAATGCGCAGATGATGAGCGACTGCGCCTACCACATCATGCTGGTGAATGTCCACTATCCTTGAAGCAGTCACGATGTGTTCAACCTATGTCAGTCTGTTGTGCAGCAATCTTCCAGCCACCAAGTCGAACCCAAGGTTGGCTGCTCATCGCCAAAGGCTATCCTCTCTACGCTCCCCTCTGCAAATCTTACCACTCGTGACCAGCACTCATATAATGAGAACCATGCTGCCACAAGAACTGTCATCGAGCAGACCATCAGGTTGCTGAGGCAACCACTCAAGAGGAGCTCTCTAGTACTCGCTGACGTGGATGTCCCAATTTGTAGTATTCTGCTGCTCCGTCCACAACTTAGCCATCATGAGGGCACAGCCCTTGCCACCAGCGGTTTCACAATTACCTGAGGAATGGAGGAGGCAGCCTGCACATTCATTTTCGGGATGGGTTGTCAGTGAGTGCATCATCAGAGTCTAAATGAAACTCCAAATCCCCGTTGCTCAACACTTCCCTACCTTACCATCCCTCTGTCACGTAACATCACAGCGTCCACTTGGCCACAATGGTGAAATGAAAGCCACCACAAAACAAACATTCCACTCCACAATTATAATTCAATCAATCCACTACTAAGTCAACTAATCACCCTTGTGCATTCCCCTAGTGTCTGTCTTCACAACAAGCAGCGTGAGACCAGAGCTGGAGTGGCAGCCTTTAAACAGTGAGAGGGAGAGCCCAGGGACACACCAAGCAGTGTGAGAGGGAGAGCCCAGGGACACACCAGTGTGAGAGGGAAAGCCATGGGACACACCAAGCAGTGTGAGAGGGAGAGCCCAGGGACACTCCAAGCAGTGTGAGAGGGAGAGCCCAGGGACACACCAAGCAGTGTGAGAGGGGGAGCCCAGGGACACACCACGCAGTGTGAGAGGGGGAGCCCAGGGACACACCAAGAAGTGTGAGAGGGAGAGCCCAGGGACACACCAAACAGTGTGAGAGGGAGAGCCCAGGGACACACCAGTGTGAGAGGGGGAGCCCAGGGACACACCAGTGTGAGAGGGGGAGCCCAGGGACACACCAGTGTGAGAGGGAGAACCCAGGGACACACCAAGAAGTGTGAGAGGGAGAGCCCAGGGACACACCAAGCAGTGTGAGAGGGGGAGCCCAGGGACACACCACGCAGTGTGAGAGGGGGAGCCCAGGGACACACCAAGAAGTGTGAGAGGGAGAGCCCAGGGACACACCAAACAGTGTGAGAGGGAGAGCCCAGGGACACACCAGTGTGAGAGGGGGAGCCCAGGGACACACCAGTGTGAGAGGGGGAGCCCAGGGACACACCAGTGTGAGAGGGGGAGCCCAGGGACACACCAGTGTGAGAGGGGGAGCCCAGGGACACACCAGTGTGAGAGGGGGAGCCCAGGGACACACCAGTGTGAGAGGGGGAGCCCAGGGACACACCAGTGTGAGAGGGGGAGCCCAGGGACACACCAAGAAGTGTGAGAGGGAGAGCCCAGGGACACAACAAGCAGTGTGAGAGGGAGAGCCCAGGGACATACCAAGCAGTGCGAGAGGGAGAGCCCAGGGACACACCAAGCAGTGTGAGAGGGGGAGCCCAGGGACACACCAAGAAGTGTGAGAGGGAGAGCCCAGGGACACACCAAACAGTGTGAGAGGGAGAGCCCAGGGACACAGCAAGCAGTGTGAGAGGGAGAGCCCAGGGACACACCACGCAGTGTGAGAGGGAGAACTCACGGACACACCAGTGTGAGAGGGAGAACCCAGGGACACACCAGTGTGAGAGGGAGAACCCAGGGACACACCAGTGTGAGAGGGGGAGCCCAGGGACACACCAGTGTGAGAGGGAGAACCCAGGGACACACCAGTGTGAGAGGGAGAACCCAGGGACACACCAGTGTGAGAGGGGGAGCCCAGGGACACACCAAGAAGTGTGAGAGGGAGAGCCCAGGGACACAACAAGCAGTGTGAGAGGGAGAGCCCAGGGGCACACCACGCAGTGTGAGAGGGAGAGCCCAGGGACACACCAAGCAGTGTGAGAGGGGGAGCCCAGGGACACACCACGCAGTGTGAGAGGGGGAGCGCAGGGACACACCAAGCAGTGTGAGAGGGTGAGCCCAGGGACACACCACGCAGTGTGAGAGGGGGAGCGCAGGGACACACCAAGCAGCCCAAACACCAACTGACCTGAAGTCAAGAAGTAAAAAGAACCAAAATCAAAGTGTGACATCATAGGAAAGAAGGGAAGTGATTGGTTGGTGAGTTTTTCTCTCTCTTCTGGGGCATTGGTTTGAATTAAGAGCTGGGATTAAAAACAAAACTTGAAAACTTAATTAACTAAATACATTGTTATGTATGTAAGCATTGTAACTGAGTAAGACTTCCACCAGAGGGCACAACTGTTGGAGGCCCAAGGGTCACTGGCACACCTCGTGCAAGGGAGCATAAATGCTTGTCTGCCATGCTGCTTAGGCACTCTGGAGTTGTATTAAAGAGACTAAGGTCACATCAGTTTTAGCTCACAGTACTCAGTCATGTGGAGTTCTTCCGTACTTAACAATTGGCGACGAGTAACAAATTACGAACTTTCACGCAGTCATGGCTGCCGTTGGTATTTTAGAGAGATTTGTAGAGGATGATGATTGGGAAGCCTTCATTGAGCATCTCAACCAGTACTTCATGGCCAATGAGCTGGATGGGGACGATAAAGCGATCAAGCGCAGGGCGATTCTCCTCACCGTGTGTGGGTCCACAATATAAGGCCTCATAAAGAATCTGCTAGCATCGGAGAAGCCAGCAGAGAAGACATATACAGAATTATGTACATTGGTTCGGAACCACTTCAAGCCGAAGGAGATCATCTTAATGGCCAGGTATCGCTTCACCGCTCCGAGGGCCAGGACGTGGCGAGTTATGTCGTCAACCCGAGACGCCCTGCGGGAACTTGTGAATTTGCTGGAATTATGGGGGAAATGCTGCGGGACTTTTTTGTGCTTGGCATCGGCCACGAGGTCATTCTTCGTAAGCTGCTGTCTGCCGAATCCCTAGACCTGAGCAAGGCCATCACGATAGCCCAGGCATTCATATCCACGAGCGATAATACCAGACAGATATCTTCCCAGCATCGAAGCTCACCGGCAAGTATTGTGCATAAAATAACGTCGCTAGCAGGCAGAACTGCATATGGCAGGGCCTACACGTCTGCAGCTGCAAGACCTAGAATGACTCAGAGTCCGCCATCGGGCGTGAATGCAAATCCATTAGCACCATGTTGGCGCTGCGGGGGTAATCATCGAGCCCATTAATGTTGATTTAAGCACTACGTGTGCGAAACAATGGGGCACCTCCAGCGAATGTGCAAGAGTGTTGCGACTCACCATGTGGCAGAGGATGATCGATCCGGCGCGGATCATGCACAAAAAACACGAGGCAACTCAACAGATTAGAGATGGCAGGACAGGCAATGTGCCTCTGTTGTTGCACATGAGAGCTGGTTGACCCTATTGAGATCCACGGCGACAACATTTGCAACAAGTGTCTACAGCTCGAGGAACTTCGGCTCCATGTTGATGAACTGGAGTCCGAGCAGCAGACACTACTACACATCAGGGAGGGGGAGAGTTACCTGGTCGCTGCATTCCAGGAGGCAGTCACACCCCTTACATTAATTCATTCAAATTTGGTCCATGGTCAGCGACAGGAGAATGTGACTATGAGTGAGGAAGGTATGGGGACTCACGATGGAGTGATGGAAGAGCCTCACCCCTTGCTCTTGTCCAACAGATTTGAGATTCTTACTCCCTGTGTGGATGAGAGCAGGGACTGCAGGGAGGATGAGCAAACTGAGCACTGCACCGTGGTACAGGGGGCCATTCATGTTGGAGAAGTAAAAGAAATGTTGTAGTGGTAGGGAACAGTATCATTGAGGGGACAGACAAGGTTCTCTGCAGCCGAGAGCGTGAGTCCCGAAAGCTGTGTTGCCTGCCCAGTGCCAGGGTTAAGGACATCTCCTCTGGGCTGGAGAGGAACTTGCAGTGGGAGGGGGAAGATCCAGTTGTCGTGGTACACGTGGGTACCAACAACACAGATAGGACAAAGACAGAGGTTCTGCTGAGGGAGTATGAGCAGCTAGGGGCCAAATTAAAAAGCAGAACCACAAAGATAACACTCTCTGGATTGCCTGCTGAGCCATGAGCAAATTTGCATTGGGTAAATAAGATCAGAGAGTTAAAACACATGGCTCAAAGACTGGTGTGGGAGAAATAGATTTTGGTTCATGGGACACTGGCACCAGTACTGGGATAAGAGGGAGCTGTTCCATTGTGACAGGCTCCACTTAGACCGTGCTGGTTCTAGGGTCCTGGTGAATCGAATAACTAGGGCTGTAGAGAGGGCTTTAAACAAATTAATGGGGGGTGGGGGGGCCGGGGAGGGTTCAGGTGAGAGAAAATTTAAAAAGTCAAAGAATAAGGAGAAGGCAATAGAGCAGGGTAGCACTGGGGGAAATGAAAACCAGAACATGAGAGGAAGGGACAGAATGGATAAATATAAAAGTGAATCAGAAAGTGGGGTCAAAGCAGGAAAAAATGGTAAAAAAACACATTTAAAAGCTCTTTATCTGAATGCACCCAGCATTCATAACAAAATGGATGAGTTGACGGCAAAAATAGGTACAAATAGGTATGATCTGATAACCATTACAGAGACATAGTTGCAAGGTGACAAAGGCTGGGAACTAAATATTATGGGGTATTTGCCAATTCGGAAGGACAGACAGAAAGAAAAAGGAGGTGGGGCAATCTGTTAATAAAAGATGAGATCAGTGCATTAGTGAGAAACAATATTGGCTCAGAAGCTCAAGATGTTGAATCCGTTTGGATGGGATAAGGAATAAGGGAAAAAAATTGCTGGTGGGCAAAACTGCACGCAGTGTTCCAGGTGTGACTTCATCAATACCCTGTATAACTGTAGCAAGACTTCCCTGCTTTTATACTCCATCCCCTTTGCAATAAAAGGGCAAGATTCCATTGCCCTTCCTGATCACTTGCTGTACCTGCATACTAACCTTTTGTGTTTCATGCACAAGTACCCCCAGGTCCCGCTGTATTGCAGCACTTTGCGGTCTTTCTCCATTTAAATGATGGCTTGCTGTTTGATTTTTTTCTGCCGGGGTGCATGTCCTCACACTTTCCAGCATTGTGCTCCATCTGTCAGGTTTTTGTCCACTCACTTAGCCTGTCTATGTCCGTTTGCGGATTTTCTGTGTCCTCCTCGCACATTGCTTTTCCTCCTATCTTTGTGTCGTCGGCGGGCTTGGCTGCGTTGCACTCGGTCCCTTCTTCCAAGTTGTTAGTGTAGATTGTGGATGGTTGGGGTCCCAGCGCTGATCCCTGCGGCACCCCACTAGTTACTGATTGCCAACCCGAGAATGAACCATTTATCCCGACTCTGTTTTCTGTTCGTTAGTCAATCCTCTATTGCAGCGGTGACTGCACTTCAAGAGTACTTCATTGGCTGTGAAGCAGTTTGAGACGTCGGGTGGTCGTGAAAGGCACTATATAAATGCAAGTCTTTCTTTTTTTATTGTTCTCCTGTGAACCCATGTGTGTGTATTTTCAGTTTATTGACCGACACCAATAATCCACACACTGAGCTGATGGCAGTCATTATTGGTTCCAATACTGTTATACAATACTGTGCAGCATGCATAGATAGTCTTTAACCGCATGTACATATACATGCAAATATTAGTACAACTTTATTCTGAATATTCGTTTCTTCCTACAATGCTTTAATCGAGACAGACACTACCAAATGTCCACTAAGTGAGTGATAGTGTCAGGAGCCTATCTGTGCGGTGCGTTCACCTCAGATTTTTATATTTTTTGGTTAGTTCTTTGCAGTTTAATTTATTTTAAGTGTTTCTGGCTTTGGTTCAATCTTTAATCAATCTGAACACTTCCTTGAAAGATTCAATGATTTCTTTTGAATGAGTTTCTCAAAGGTCTGGGGGCTGGACTGGTGAGGTGTCACGCCCAAGCCCGCTTGCTTCCCCAAGGTCCGCCAGCACCTCACAACTCGGGACGGGCAATAAATTCTGGCCTTGCCAGCAACGCCCACCTCCCGAGACTGCATAAAAATAAAGCTGTCATTTCTCAACCTGGTTTCCTTCACCCGTGTTCCTCGTTTGACCTTCAGTTCAAGAGGACTGGAACACAAAGGGATGGAAGTTATGCTACAGTTTTATAAAGCTCTGGTCAGACCCCACCTGGAGTAACTGCGTTCAGTTCTGGGCACCGCACCACAGGAAGGATATATTGGCCTTGGTGGGGGAGGAGTGCAGATTTACCAGAACGATACCCAGGGTTAAAAGGGTTAAATTATGAGGACATGTTGCATAGGCTAAACTTATACTCCCTTGAGCATAGAAGATTAAGGGGTTGATCTAATTGAGGTGTTTAAGATGATTAAAGGAGTTGATAAGGTGGAGAGAGAGAAACTATTTCCTCTGGTGGATGGGCGGAATCCAGAACAAGGGATGTAACCTTAAAATTAGAGCCAGGCCGTTCAGCAGTCTGAGAATCTCACCTGAAAGATGGCACACCGCTGACAATGCAGCACTTACCGGTGGAGCAGCAGGCCCTGGAAAATCATGGCCCCCCCAACCTGTGAGAGAACAGCTCCACAGGTCGGGAAGTATAAGAGCTGGAGCATATAACTACAATATCCAGCGCGAGCTGCTCCAAGTGTGTGACGGCTTCGAGGTAGGCGACTGGGTGATGTCATCAGGACTCGGACCGCTGTTTGGAGCGTCGGCAGGAGCATTGGCGGGGCTCTGGTAAAGCAGAGGAGCGGGAAGGGATCATGGCCGAGATTCCATGGGTTTTCATGGCGGAGGTTCGGCGAATGTTTGGTGCGGAGGTGCGGCTGGAGATCGTGACGAAGGTGCGGCGAGTATTTTGTGGCAGAGGAGCAGTGAGAGATCGTGGCGGAGGGGTGGCGAATGTGGGTACGAGGCCCAGAAGAGCAGAGGGCCCAGGGGCAGCACTGCGATGTGTTTGCGCACTAGGTCCATGCAGCAGAGCAGGTCTCCAGTCGTCCTGGTCAACCCTTGCCACTGGATAAAGGCCTGGCTCTGTCAAGCCCGTGTGGTGGCTGATGTGCAATGGTCATCACACGTTAAAAAAATCCACATACAGGCATCTTCCACCCAATTGGAGTTCAGGACTAGAACATCGAGTCCTCCATTGAACTCATGTGGAAGTAAGTCATCCTCGTTCGAGGGACTGCCTATGATGAGGATAGGCCCCTAACAGTAGCGACACTGTTGGACGGAGTATAAATCAAGAAATAATGGAGGCTTTCAAAAAAGGAATGGTAATAATCATGGGCGATTTTAACCTTCATCTTGATTGGACAAAGCAAATTGGCCAGGATAGCCTTGAGGAAGAGTTTGTAGAGTGTATCCAGGATAGTTTCCTTCAGCAGTACATTGCGGAACCAACCAGCGAGCAGGCTATCTTAGATCTGGTACTGTGTGATGAGACAGAATTAATAAATGATCTCCTAGTAAAGGATTCTCTAGGAATGAGTCACGTAACATGGTTGAATATCAAATTCAGTTGGAGGGTGAGAAAGTTGGATCTCTAACCAGCATCCCAAGCATAAATAAAAGAGACTACAAAGGTTTGAAGGCAGAGCTGGCTAAAGTGGACTGGGAAAATAGATTAAAGAGTGGGACGGTTGATAAGCGATGGCAGACATTTAAGGAGATAGTTCATAACTCACAACAAAAATATATCCCCATGAGATGGAAAGGCTGTAAGAGAAGAAATAACCATCGATGGCTAACTCAGGAAATAAGGGATGGTATCAAATTGAAAACAAGGGCATACAATATGTCCATGACTAGTGGGAGGCTAGAGGATTGGGAAACTTTCAAAAGCCAGCAAAGAACGACGAAAAAAATAATAAAAAAAGGGAAGATGAATTATGAAAGTAAACTAGCACGAAATATAAAAACAGATAGTAAGAGTTTCTACTGGTACATAAAAAGGGAAAGAGTGGCTAAAGTAAATGTTGGTCCCCTAGAGACTGGGGAACTCATAATGGGTAACAGGGAAATGGCAGAGATTTTGAACAAATATTTTGTATCGGTCTTCTCAGTAGAAAACATTGAAAACATCCCAACAGGGGATAATCAAGGGGCTATAGGGAGGGAGGAATTTAATACAATCCCTATCACTGAAGAATTACTACTCGGTAAAATAATGGGACTAAAGGCGGACAAGTCCCCTGGACCTGATGGCTTGCATCCTCGGGTCCTAAAAGAATTGGCTGCAGAGATAAAGGATGCACTGGTTGTAATCTACCAAAATTTCCTGGATTCTGGGAATGTCCCAGCAGATTAGAAAACCGCAAATGTAATGCCCCTATTTAAAAAAAGAGGCAGATAGAAAGCAGGAAACTATAGACTGGTTAGCCCAACATGTGTCATTGAGAAAATACTGGAGTCCATTATTAAGGAAGCAGTAGCAGATCATTTGGAAAAGCATAATTCTGTCAAGCAGAGTCAGCATGGTTTTATGAAAGGAAAGTCACGTTTGACAAATTTGCTGGAATTCTTTGAGGATGTAACGAGCAGGGTGGATGAAGGAGAATCAGTGGATGTGGTGTATTTGAATTTCCAGAAGGCATTCGATAAGGTGCCACATAAAAGGTTGCTGCACAAGATAAAAGTTCACGGGGTTGTGCGTAATATATTAGCATGGATAGAGGATTGGCTTACTAACAGAAAATAGAAAGTCGGGATAAATGGGTACATTTCTGGTTGGCAAACAGTAACTAGTGGGGTGCCACAGGGATCGGTGCTGGAGCCCCAATTAATTATTTACAATCTATATTAATGACTTGGATGAAGGCACCGAGTGTAATGTAGCCAAGTTTGCTGATGATAAAAAGATGGATGGGAAAGCAAATTGTGAGGAGGGCAAAACATTTTTCAAAGGGATATAGATAGGTTAAGTGAATGGGGAAAAATTTGGCAGATGGAGTCATCATCAACATAAGCAGTCCTTCGGAATCGAGGAAGACTTGCTTCCACTCTTAAAAGAACTGGGAAAATAGATTAAAAGAGTGGGACGGTTGATGAGTAGTGGCAGACATTTAAGGTGGTTGAACAGTCCAATACGAGTACCACAGTCCCGGTCACAGGTAGGACAGATAGTCATTGAGGGAAAGGATGGGTGAGACAGGTTTGCCACACACTCTTTCTACTGCCTGCGCTTGATTTCTGCATGCCCTCGGCGATGAGACTCGAGGTGCTCAGCGCCCTCCCGGATGCACTTCCTCCACTTAGGGCGGTCTTTGGCCAGGGACTCCCAGGTGTCAGTGGGGATGTTGCACTTTATCAGGGAGGCTTTGAGGGTGTCCTTGTAACGTTTCCTCTGTCCACTTTTGATTTGTTTGCCATGAAGGAGTTTTGAATAGAGCGCCTGCTTTGGGAGTCTCGTGTCTGGCATGCGAATAATGTGGCCTGCCCAGCGGAGCTGATCAAGTGAGGTCAGTGCTTCAATGCTGGGGATGTTGGCTAGTCGAGGAGACTAATGTTGGTGCATCTGTCCTCTCAGGGGATTTGTAGGATCTTGCGGAGACATCATTGGTGGTACTTCTCCAGCGACTTGTGGTGTCTACTGTACATGGCCCATGTCTCTGAGCCATACAGGAGGGCAGGTATTACTACAGCCCTGTAGACCATGTGCTTGGTGGCAGCTTTGAAGGCCTGGTCTTCGAACATTCTTTTCCTCAGGCTGCCGAAGGCTGCACTGGTGCAATGGAGGCGGTGTTGAATCTCGTCGTCGATGTCTGCTCTTGTTGATAATAGGCTCCCGAGGTGTGTGAAATGGTCCACGTCATCCAGGGCCATGCCGTGGATCTTCATGACTGGGGGGCAGTGCTGTGTGGCGAGCACAGGTTGGTGAAGCACCATTTGTCTTACGGATGTTTAGCATAAGGCCCATGCTTTCGTACGCCTCAGTAAATACGTCGACTATGTCCTGGAGTTCAGCCTCGATGTGCGCGGACGCAGGCATTGTCTGTGTACTGTAGCTCGACGACAGAGGTTTGGGGAGTCTTGGACCTGGCCTGGAGACGGCGAAGGTTAAACAGGTTCCCACTGGTTCTGTTGTTTAGTTCCCCTCCAGCTAGGAGCTTGTTTACTGTGAGGTGGAGCATGGCAGCGAGGAAGATTGAGAAGAGGGATGGAGCGATGATGCAGCCCTGTTTGACCCCGATCCGGACGTGGATTGGGTCTGTAATTGGTAAGGATCACTGCCTACATGTTGTTGTGGAGCAGGCGAAGGATGTTGATAAACTTTTGGGGGCACCCAAAACTGAGGAGGACACTCCATAAACTGTCACGGTTGACAGTGTCAAAGGCCTTTAAGATCGAAAAAGGCCATGTATAACGGCTGGCGCTGTTCCTTGCATTTTTCCTGCAGTTGTTGTGCTGCAAAAGTCATGTCCATTGTGCCCCGTAGGGGACGAAATTCACACTGTGATTCCGGGAGGAGCTCCTCGGCCACAGAGAGAAGATGGTTGAGGAGAACTCTAGCGACAACCTTCCCAGTGGCTGATAGCAGGGAGATTCCCCTGTAGTTGCCGCAGTTGGACTTGTCCCTCTTTTTAAAAATGGTCATGATCACTGCATATCTCAGATCTCCCGGCATGCTCTCCTCCCTCCAAATGAGAGAGATGAGGTCATCGATCCACGCCAACAGCGCCTCTCTGCCATACTTTAGTGCCTCAGCAGGAATTCCATCCGCATCCGTCGCTTTGTTATTCTTGAGCTTTTTTATGGCTTTGCTGCGTTGGGGTTTCACTGAAGTGGTGGTGGGTCGCATGCTGCGGGATGGAGTTCAGAACAGTCAAGTCAAACGCAGGGTCTTGATTAAGGAGATCTTCAAAGTGTTCCTTCCAGCGGGCCCTGACAGCCTCGCTGTCCTTGATGAGTGCTTACTCGTTCTTGGCCAGGGGTGGGGTGGGGCCTTGGGAGTTTGGACCATAGGTGGCCTTGACTGCAATGAAGAATCCTCGCATGTCGGCCAGTCATTGTATCTCCTGTGCTTTCTCCATCCACCACCTGTTCTTTAGGTCCAGGTTTTTTTGTTGGACCTGAGCCTTGAGCTATCTGTAACTAGTAGAGTGGATAAGGGAGAACCATTGGATGTGGTGTATTTGGATTTTCAAAATGCTCTTGGCAAGGTCCCGCACAAGAGATTAGTGTGCAAAATTAAGGCACGTGGGATTGGGGATAATGCATTGATGTGGCTAGAGAATTGGTTGGCAGACAGGAAGCAAAGAATGGGAATAAACGGGTCCTTTTCAGAATGGCAGGCAGTGACTAGTGGGGTACCACAAGGTTCAGAGCTGGGGCTCCAGCTATTTACAATATACATTAATGATTTAGACAAAGGAATTGAATGTAATATCTCCAAGTTTGCAGATGACACTAAGATGGGTAGCAGTGTGAGCTGTGAGGAGGATGCCAAGAGGCTGCAGGGTTAAGTGAGTGGGCAAATGCATGGCAGATGCAGTATAATGTGGATAAGTGTCAGGTTATCCACTTTGGTGGCAAAAACAGGAAGGCAGATTATTATCTGAATGGTGACAGATTCGTAAAAGGGGAGGTGCAACGGGACCTGGGTGTCATGGTACATCAGTCATTGAAAGTAGGCGTGCAGGTACAGCAGGCAGTTAAGAAAGCAAATGGCATGTTGGCCTGCATAGTGAGAGGATGAGAGTATAGGAGCAGGGAGGTCTTGCTGCAGTTGCACAGAGCCTTGGTAAGACCACACCATGGCCCCAAGTTTCCACATGATTTGCTCCTGATTTTTAGGAGCAACTGGTGGAGAACGGAGTATCTTAGAAATCGGAATTCTCCACATTTAAGTTTTCTGCAGTTCTAGTCAGGTAGAACAGTTTCACTTTTGAACAGAATTTCTTTTTCAAAAGGGGGCGTGTCCGGCCACTGACACCTGATTTGAAAGTTTCCACAGTGAAAACGTACTCCAAACTAACTTAGAATGGAGCAAGTGAAGATTTTTGTAGGCTTGAAAAAACCTTGTCTACACTTTAAAAAATCAGGCGCAGGTTACAAATTAGGCATCGGGAACGAGGTGGGGGGGGGAGGGGTGGAAGGGAAGTCATTAAATTCTACAATAAATCCTTAGTTATACTTATACAAATATTATACAAATAAATCCAACCTGAATAAACATTTATAAGCAAAGAAAAGATTAAATAAACCATGTTCCTACCTGTGTGAAAGTGCTTCAGGCAGGCCTTTCAGGCAGCGGTTTGCCGTCGGGACCGACCGACGGCAGGGGGAGGGAGGGAGAAGGCTGCAGGAAGCCTCATTACTTGAGGCAGCCATTTGCCGTCGGGGCCCGATGGACGGCAGGGGGAGGGACGGCAGGGGGAGAAAGCTGCAAGAAGCCTCAGTGCTGATCATGGAAGGGCAATGTGGTTTTATTAAAAAATGTTAAAAATTGAACAGCTACAAAGAATTTGAATAGTCTCAAACAAGTGCATGTGTCCCGTTTATCACATTCTATCTTTAATTACAGAATGCACTCCCTCACCCTCACACACAGAAATATCAAGAAAATTAAAATACAAGCCTTTGCAAGGGTTCAATAAACAAAATTTCACTTTTTCTGCAGCACTTTTTAAAATGGCCGAGTGCCAATGTTTCCTTCACACTGCGTGTGCGCGAACGCTCCAACGCGCACGCGCAGGGTTGCCGGCACGAAAAAACTCATTTAAATTGTACCCGCCCCCTCCTACTTACAAAATCGGCGCGAGTGGTAGGCTCCGCCCCCTGTGCACCGCACCAAGTAGACATCGAGCTGCAAAGCGCTCGAGAATAGCGCGTTTTTTTCAGGCGGCGCTAAAAACGGGCGCCCAGCTCGGAGGGGCACCCGTTTTGCCGCGTGTGGAAACTTGGGGCCCTTGAATATTGTGTGCAGTTTTGGTCTCATATTCTGAGGAAGGACATTCTTGCTATTGAGGGAGTACAGCGAAGGTCCTCCACACTAATTCCCGGGATGCAGGACTGACATATGAAGAAAGACTGGATCGACTAGGCTTATATTCACCGGAATTTAGAAGAATGAGAGGGGATCTGACAGAAGCATATAAAATTCTGACGGGATTGGACAGGTTAGATGCAGAAAGAATGTTCCCGACGTTGGGAAAGTCCACAACCAGCGGTCACAGTCTAAGGATAAGGGGTAAGCCATATCGGACTGAGATGAGGAAAAACTTTTTCACCCAGAGAATTGTGAACCAATGGAATTCTCTACCACAGAAAGTTGTTGAGTCCAGTTCGTTGGATATATTGAAAAGGGAGTTAGATGTGGCCCTTACGGCTAAAGGTATCGGGGGAATGGAGAGAAGGCAGGAGTGGGGTACTGAAGTTGCATGAGCAGCCATGATCATATTGAATGGTGATGCAGGCTCGAAGGGCCGAATGGCCCGCTCCTGCACCTATTTTGTATGTTTCTATCTTGCTTTGCAGCTCCCGAGTTGGGTTGTTGCTTGAGGCTCAGAAATGCTCTGCGCTTACGATCTATTAGTTCTTGGATCTCCTGATCATTTTCATCAAACCAGTCCTGGTGTTTTCTGGTTGAGTAACCAAGTATCTTTTCACAGGCACTGGTTATGGAGACCTGGAGGGCAGACCAAGCGCTGTGGGTATTCAGCATCCCAGGATCATCAAGGCACGCCAGATTAGCTGTGAGGCACTGGCTGTATAAGGCTCTCATAACTGGGTCTTCAAGTGCCCCGGCATTAACTTTTTTGCAGAACTGCTTCTGCTGTCCCCTCTACTTTGGGGCTATGTTAATATTGATGATGGATCGGATTAGGCGGTGGTCCGTCCAGCAGTCGTCAGCTCCTGTCATGGCGCGGGTGATACGCACATCTTTGCGATCCTTGGCTCGGACGATGACATAGTCGAGCAGGTGCCAGTGTTTGGAGCGAGGGTGTTGCCACAATGCCTTGTATTTGTCCCTCTGGCTGAACAGGGTGTTGGTGATGAGGAGTTCGTGTTCTAGACATTTTGTCAGGAGTAGGATGCCGCTGGAGTTCGCTTTCCCTACCCCCTTTCTGCCAATCACGCCTCCCAGAGGGCTGTTTCTTTGGCGACCCTGGCATTAAAGTCACCTAGGAGCATCAATTTGTCGTCCATGGGGACGCAGGACAGGGATGTCTCGAGATTGGAATAAAAACCCTCTTTAGCCTCACCCGTTGCATCGAGTGATGGGGCGTATGCACTAATGACTGAGACTCATTGGTTCCGGGATAGGGTAAGGCGAAGAGTCATGAGGTGTTCGTTAACCCCGCAGGGGGAGTCTTTGAGGCGGTCGACCAGTTCATTTTTGACAGTGAAGCTGACTATATGAAGGCGGCATTCTTCCTCTGGTTTTCCTTTCCAGAAAAAGGTGTAACTCCCACGCTGTTCCTTGAGCTGGCCTTCCCCTGCCCGCTGGGTCATGCTTAGGGCGGCGATGTCAATGTCAAAACATATAAGTTCCCGGGCAACTATGGCGGTGCGGCGTTCTGGCCTGTTGCTGTTGGAATTGTCCATGAGAGTCCTGACGTTCCTACAAAGTGCTACCCCAGTGGCTGCAGCATAGCTAGTGGACGACTATTGAATCTCAGTTGGGGAGACTGCAGCTGAACTTGCAGGATGACCTCGAGCAGCTCTGGGACTAGACTGCACCATCTTGGCATGGGCGGCAGCAGTCTGGGCTGGCTGGCTGACAGGCAACAGCAAGGGTACTGCGGAGTGGCAATGGTTGAAGTAGGAATGCGGGCATCCTGAGAGAGGACAGCAGGTTTATGCTCCATGGTGCCATTGCTACTCCCCAGGGGAGGGCCTCAGCAATCCGAGTAATTTGTTGGAGGACAGATTGCTGGACTGCTGTGACACTCTGCAAGCCCCTTTCTACACTGGGAAAAGCAGCCACGGTTGCAGCAGTCTGAACTTGCGTTGCAGCAAGCTCAGCCTGCATCACAGAAGTCTGAGTTTTCAAGACATTGAGTCGATTCCGCTTCTGCTGCAATGGAAGCTGAGACATCGGCCATCAGAACCTGCATTATGGTTGGGTCTATAAGCACGCTAATGGAGTTGCCCATCACTTCCATCATGGAAATCACGGGCTCCAAGCTCTGCACAAATCCTTGTGCAAAGTTGGTGCTGGACTCGTTCATGAACCTTAACAGTGACAACAGGCTGTTTGGCAGGCCTGTCATTGTGGCAAGCTTTCTGTTGTGCCCAAGGAAGTGGCCCTAGAAATAGTGGATGCATTGGTGATCATTTTCCAACAGTCTATCGACTCGCGATCAGTTCCTATGGACTGGAGGGTTGCTAATGTAACACCACTTTTTTAAAAAAGGAGGGAGAGAAAATGGGTAATTATAGACAGGTTAGCCTGACATCAGTAGTGGGGAAAATGTTGAAATCAATTATTAAGGATGAAATAGCAGCGCATTTGGAAAGCAGTGACAGGATTGGTCCAAGTCAGCATGGATTTATGAAAGGGAAATCATGCTTGACAAATCTTCTGGAATTTTTTGAGGATGAAACTAGTAGAGTGGACAAGGGAGAACCAGTGGATGTGGTATATTCGGACTTTAAAAAGGCTTTTGACAAGGTCCCACACAAGAGATTGGTGTGCAAAATCAAAGCACATAGTATTGGGGGTAATGTACTGACGTGGATAGAGAACTGGTTGGCAGTCAGGAAGCAGAGAGTTGGGATAAACGGGTCCTTTTCAGAATGGCAGGCAGTGACGAGAGGAGTGCTGCAGGGCTCAGTGCTGGGACCCCAGCTCTTTACAATATATATTAATGATTTAAATAATGGAATTGAGTGTAATATCTCCAAGTTTGCAGATGACACTAAACTGGGTGGCGGTGTGAGCTGTGAGGAGGACGCTAAGAGGCCGCAGGGTGACTTGGACAGGTTAGGCGAGTGGGAAAATACATGGCAGATGCAGTTTAATGTGGATAAATGGGGGCAAAAACACGAAGGCAGAATACAATCTGAATGATGGCAGATTAGGAAAAGGGGAGGTGCAACGAGATCTGGGTGTCATGGTTCATCAGTCATTGAAAGTTGGCATGCAGGTACAGCAGGCGGTGAAGGCGGCAAATGGTGTATTGGCCTTCATAGCAAGGAGATTTGAGTATAGGAGCAGGGAAGTCTTACTGCAGTTGTACAAGGCCTTGGTGAGGCCTCACCTGGAATATTGTGTTTAGTTTTGGTCTCCTAATCTGAGGAAGGACGTTCTTGTTATTGAGGGAGTGCAGCGAAGGTTCACCAGGCTGATTCCCGGGATGGCACGACTGACATATGAGGAGAGACTGGATCAACTGGGCCTTTATACACTGGAGTTTAGAAGGATGAAAGGGGATCTCATAGAAACATAAGATTCCGATGGGACTGGACAGGTTAGATGAGGGAAGAATGTTCCCGATGTTGGGGAAGTCTAGAACCAGGGGACATATTCTTAGGATAAGGGGCAGGCCATTTAGGACCGAGACGATGAGGAACTTCTTCACTGAGAGAGTTGTTAACCTGTGTAATTCCCTGCCGCAGAGAGTTGTTGATGCCAGTTCATTGGATATATTCAAGAGGGAGTTAGATATGGCCATTATGGCTAAGGGAATCAAGGGATATGGAGAGAAAGCAGGAAAGGGGTACTGAGGGAAGGATCAGCCATGATCTTATTGAATGGCGGTGCAGGCTCGAAGGGCCAAATGGCCTACTCCTGCACCTATTTTCTATGTTTCTATGTCCATCGCCCTTCTTCTGTAGCCTGCCCCATTGTAGTCCTCTTCTAAATCCTCTGCAGCAGAACTCGTCTGTGACCTCGCTCTCCGGGAAGCCAGTACTTGCACTCCCCTTTCCCACTATCCTGGCTGCAGACCACTCGTACCCGGTAACTCACCACATGCAGATCCTGCCTCCACACTACCCTCTAAAGTATTTGCAGTGCCAGTTTCTGAGCTGGTTCCTGTGAGTGTCAGGTCAAGTGACAGTGTCTTTACTTCTCCATCACTCTCCTCTTGCTCTTCCTGAACTGGCTGGGAAGTTCTTGGGTATCTGAAAGGAAAAAGGCACAGGGGTAAGGTTGTGGTGAGGAGAGTGGAGGAAAGCAAGATGTGCATGCTTACACCATCAGCAGCTTGTAAGTGAGAAGAGATTGTGGGATGAGGGGGCAGTGGGATGTTAGAAGGAGGATTAGGTATGAGCATACTGTCATCATCAATGGTTTCAGGTTCGCCAATCATCACGGCCTCAGGGACACCCCCTCCAATAATGTTGAGCATGGTCTCTTCCAGCTGGGTCAGGATATGCAGGCTTACCCATCCCCTGCCCGTTAGCTGCTGTTGTCTCCTGCTATGCACCACCTTGCCCTGCAAGAGAAAGGAAAGTACCAGTGAGTGTGGTGCAATGTGTTTGGCTGATGTCCCTGTCATAGTTGAATAGCTGGTAGTGTGTGCAAGGTGTGAGATGTGGGTGTGAGGCTTGCAGCAATGGTAAGTGTCTGAGGGTGAGGGGAAGCTATGATTGTGAGGTTTGAATCGTGATTGATTGAGATTGTTGGTAGGTAGGTGATGGGGTTGCATTGAACAGTGTGTGAGGCTAGTGGTGCAGTTAGTGGTAGATGGGTTTTGAAGACGCATTCACTGACCTTGACTACTCGTGTGAGGTCATTGAAATCTTTTGGCACTGGATCGAGTGGGCAAGACTGCTTTGGCTATCTGCTCCCACTACCTTCTGTCCGTGTGTCTGAAGACCCTTGGACCCCCTACGGGTAGAGAACCTGTCTCCTCCTTTCTACCCCTGGCACTAAGGCCTCCAGTGCTGCATCCGAGAACCTTGGTGCTCTTTCTGTGCCCTGTTGAGCCATTACTGAGTGAAACAAGCAGTTCCAGCAGCTACTGAATGCAGAACGTACCTCACCTTTAGAGGTGCAGACTGCCTTTAAATGTGGAGGCTAGCTTTAGATAGAGCTAGCCTCGCACAAACTTCGGCCCCCTGCTGCGCGCTCAGCCAGTCAGTCGCGCGCTCAGTGCTGAGCTACATGCATCGATCAATGTAATTAACAGGCAGTACGAAGGTCGTGTGGTGCCTGGATTACTTTCAATGGGCGTAGGCCAATTGCGCATCGCCCATTTTTGAGCCGAATCAAATTTTTAGCCTTTTGTGTTTTAACTGGTCAGTAACTAGAAAGCATCAATTTAGGATCATTATCAAAAGAATGAAGGGACAGATTAGGAAAATAATTATTACTCAGAGTGTTGTTACGATATGGAACGTCCTACCAGACGCAATGATGGCAAGCGAAATCCATAACAGTTTTTAAAAAGGTGAGTGGACTGATACTTGCAAAAGCAAAATGCAAACAGGTGTAGGATAGGGCAATGAATGGGATTGAAGATAGCTGGCACAGAGATGATGGGATGAATTGCCTCCTTCTATACTATAAAATTCAATGGTTCTATAGAAGTTATTTTTACTTTGTGCAGACATTGGGTGGTGGCATGATCTGATGTAGGGGACTATGTTTGGGATGGATGGTGGTTCCAGCATATCCAAGTCCCATCCTAAATTGTGCTCCCACCAAGCACATTCCTCCTCGACTTCCAACAAGGGTGCGTCAGAAGACCCACTGATTTTTGGAGCTAGTTTACATGCTGCTCTTATCCATGAAAGCCTTCAGTGTCAGTCATAAGCAGCCTTTAAAAGATTGCAGTCCTTTTTTTGGTGCAACTAGAAAAAAGACTTACATTAATTGCATCTCTCGGAAAGTTTGTCATCTATAATTTATTAACAACAATTTTTGTATTTAGCAAGATTCCACAAATAGTAATGAGATGATTGACCAGATAGTCTCTAGGTTGTTTTATTTTGGGACTATCTCAATTTCCATGCAAGGGAGTTGAACATTTTAAGTGCACTGTAGCAGCACACTATTTTTCCAGCATTAAGTTTCAAGTAGGCTTTGGAAAGAGTTAAGTAGACATTGAAATGCTATTGGAAACAATGGCCTTGAAATCCCGGCCTCCTCGGGTCCGTATGACGTGTGTATGGATCCGGGAAGGCATCGCAAAAGCCGTTTTTTGGTGAGCAATGTGCATGCGCCGAAAACCAGCTTTTCCGATCTGTCAAGCTCTGGCTTGACAGATCCTCCATATCTCCACAGCCACGACATTCGCATGAGCAAGATTGCAATATTTGCCCATCTCTTGCCCAGCGAATGTCCTGAAAACTCCTGAATGTCCTGATAGCCTACTTTTACCAGCATAAGAGTTTTAAAACATACAAAAACATGTAAAAATAAAATTTAAAGAACACATTTTAAAGTTTAAAAACCCTGCCCACTAAGGTAAGTTTATTTTAAACCATAATTTAAAAACTTAAAAAAAAAAATCAGGAAAATATTTTTTTTCTAAGACATTTAAATGAATGTTAAAGGTGTGATGATTTTTTTTCAATTTCCTTTATTGGTGTTTTGGTGTTGGGGGAGTGGGGGGGGGGTGTTTCTCAATCATAATAATGAGAACTCCTACTTACGGTGTTCCCATTATTATGAATGAGAAAATATTTTACCTCGATTGGCTGCCCAGTGCCATGTGACTCCAGCTCTGGCATACATCCGTCCCAACATGCACATGGTCCGATGCGCAGGGAGAGGAGGCCTCAGGACCGGGATCGCTGATGGGCGCAGCAGGAAAACGTAGGTGCGCATCTTTTTAGCCATTTTCTGTCAAGCGCCCATGGGAAGCAGAGAACCGGGATTTCAGGGCCAATGTCACCTTTAACTCCATGTGACTTCCAATTCGAAACAAAACTGATGAAAGCTCCAGAGGAGTGTGGCATTGCATCCCCATGTGAGGAGGTGGAGTGTGCGCAAGAGCAACTGCAGACAGACTATTTGGATAGGTAATGGTTGCACTGACAATGTGGTTGAACAATGCAAGATCAAAAAATAAATAACAAAATAATTGCCAGCAGATACAGACTAAGGTAACAGTGATTGCAGAAACGGAATTATTATTTACTACGGTGTCTTCTTTACCAAACTCTTTCCTGATCGAAGCAAATAGTCTTTACAATGCTTTTATCTGCCAGGTGTTCTGCATTATACTGAAGAGTACATGCATTATTAGTACGGTGGATCCAAACTCATAGTCCACCTCTACCTGACAATTAAAATGAAAACAGAAAGCACTTTGGTCCTGAAATTATGCTATCAGATAATAGCTTAGTGCTGAATGTGTTCATCTATTGGAGATGGAAATTCCTATCTCTAATATTTTAGCAGAACTTTTAACCCTTTCATTTTGAACGTAAACACCGCCATTAAAAGAATGGAGACTTCAGACAAACACCTAAGTGTAATAGAAACATAAAAAAATAGAAAGTAGGTGCAGGAGTAGGCCATTTGGCCCTTCAAGTCTGCACCATCATTCAATATGATCATGGCAGATCATGCACTTCAGTACCCCATTCCTGCTTTCTCTCCATAACCCTTGATTCCTTTAGCTGTAAGAGCCACATCTAACTCCCTTTTGAATATATCTAACGAACTGGCCTCAACAGCTTTCTGTGGTAGAGAATTCCACATGCTCACAACTCGCTGACTGAATAAGTTTTTCCTCATCTCGGTCCTAAATGGCTTACCCCTTATCCTTAGACTGTGACCTCTGGTACTGGACTGTCCCAACATCGGGAACATTCTTCCTGCATCTAACCTGTCCAATCCCGTCAGAATTTTATATGTTTCTATGAGATCCCCTCTCATTCTTCTAAATTCCATTCAATATAAGCCGAGTCAATCCAGTCTTTCTTCATATGTCAGTCCTGTCATCCCGGACATCAGTGAACCTTTGCTGCATTCCCTCAATAGCAAAAATGTCCTTCCTCAGGTTAGGAGACCAAAACTGCACACAATATTCAAGGTGTGGCCTCACCAAAGCCCTGTACAATTGTAGTAAGACCTTCCTGCTCCTATACTCAAATCATCTCGCGATGAAGCCCAACATGCCATTTGCCTCCTTCACCGCCTGCTGTACCTGCATGCCAACTTTCAATGACTGATGTACCATGACACCCAGGTCTCGTTGCACCTCCCCTTTTACTAATCTGTCACCATTCAGATAATAATCTGCCTTCCTGTTTTTACCACCAAAGTGGATAACATCACATTTATCTACATTATACTGCATCTGCCATGTATTTGCCCATGCACCTAACCTGTCCAAGTCACCCTGCAACCTCTTAGCAACCTCCTCACAGCTCACACCGCCACCTAGTTTAGTGTCATCTGCAAACTTGGAGATATTACATTCAATTCCGTCCTCTAAATCATTAACGTACATTGTAAATAGCTGGGGTTCCAGCACTGAACCTGGGGTCACTGCCTGCCATTCTGAAAAGGATCCATTTATTCCTACTCTTTGCTTCCTGTCTGCCAACCAGTTCTCTATCCACATCAATACAGTACTCCCAATACCATGTGCTTTAATTTTGCACACTAATCTCTTGTGTGGGACCTTGTCAAAAGCCTTTTGACAGTCTAACTACACCACATCCACTGGTTCCCCCTTGACACTCTACTAGTTACATCCTCAAAAAATTTTAGAAGATTTGTCAAGCATGATTTCCCTTTCATAAATTCATGCTGACTTGGACCGATTCTGTCACTGCTTTCCAAATGCGCTGCTATTTCATCTTTAATAATTGATTCCACCATTGTCCCCACCACCGATGTCAGGCTAACCCCTGTCTTCTCTCTCCCTCCTTTTTTAAAAAGTGGGGTTACATTAGCCACCCTCCAGTCCATAGGAACTGATCCAGAGTCTATAGAATGTTGGAAAATGACCACCCAATGCATCCACTATTTCAAGGGCCACTTCCTTAAGTACGCTGGGATACAGACTATCAGGCCCTGGGGATTTATCGGTCTTCAATCCCATCAATTTTCCAAACACAATTTCCTGACTAATAAGGATTTCCTTTAGTTCCTCCTTCTCGCTAGACTCTCGTTCCCCTAGTATTTCCGGAAGGTTATTTGTGTTTTCCTTAGTGAAGACAGAACCAAAGTATTTGTTCAACAGGTCTGCCATTTCTTTGTTCCCCATTATAAATTCACCTCATTCTGACTGTAAGGGACCTACATTTGTCTTCATTAATCTTTTTCTCTTCATGTATCTGTAGAAGCTTTTGCAGTCAGTGTTTATGTTTCCTGCAAGCTTACTCTCATACTCTATTTTCCCCCTCTTAATTAAACCCTTTGTCCTCCTCTGCTGAATTCTAAATTTCTCCCAGTCCTCAGGTTCGCTGCTTTTTTTGGCCAATTTATATGCATCTTCCTTGGATTTAACACTATCCCTAATTTCCCTTGTTAGTCACGGTTGAGCCAACTTCCCCTTTTTATTTTTACGCCAGACAGCGATGTACAATTGTTGAAGTTCATCTATGTGATCTTTAAATGTCTGCCATTGCCTATCCACCGTTACTGCTTTAAGTATCATTCGCCAGTCTATTCTAGCCAAATCACATCTCATACCGTCGAAGTTACCTTTCTTTAAGTTCAGGACTCTAGTCTCTGAATTAACTGTGTCTCTCTCCATCTAAATGAAGAATTCTACCAGATTATGGTCACTCTTCCCCATGAGTTAGTATCCCATGATGTTCAGTCAGGACCTTTTGTGTTTTTTTTAAAAAGGTTAGCATCAGATAAAATGTTTTCTGGTGTTCTACTTAAAGGGCCTCATTGTTATGAACACAAAATGCAATGATGTCAAAATGTGGAATCAAGCATGCAGTGAGTCAATGCTTATTATATGGAAGCTGCCATGCTCCACCTCACAGTCGACAAGTTCCCCGCTGGAATGGAACTAAACTACAGAACCAGTGGGAACCTATTCAACCTGCGCCGTCTCCAGGCCAGGTCCAAGACCACCCCACCTCTGTTGTCGAGTTGCAGTACGCAGGTGACGCCTGTGTCTGCGCACATACGGAGGCTGAACTCCAGGACATAGCCGACGCATTTACTGAAGCGTATAAAAGCATAGGCCTTATGCTAAACATCAGCAAGACAAAGGTCCTCCACCAGCCTGTCCTTAGCGCACAGCACTGTCCGCCAGTCATCAAGATCCACGGTGCGGCCCTGGACAACATGGACCACTTCCCATATCTCGGGAGCCTCCTATCAACAAGAGCAGACATGGACGACGAGATCCAATACTGCCTCCAGTATGCCAGAACAGCCTTCGGCCACCTGAGGAAAAGTAGTTGAAGACCAGGCCCTCAAAACTGCCACAAAGCTCATGGTCTACAGGGCTGCAGTAATACCTGCCCTCCTGTACGGCTCAGAGACATGGACCATGTGCAGTAGACACCTCAAGTCGCTGGAGAAATACCACCAACGATGTCTCCGCAAGATCCTACAAATCCCCTGGGAGGACAGACGCACCAACATTAGCGTCCTCGACCAGGACAACATCCCCAGCATTAAAGCACTGACCACACTCGATCAGCTCCGCTGGGTAGGCCACATAGTTCGCATGCCAGACACGAGACTCCCAAAGCAAGCGCTCTACTCGGAACTCCTTCACGGCAAACAAGCCAAAGGTGGGCAGCGGAACTGTTACAAGGACACCCTCAAAGCCTCTCTGATAAAGTGCAACATCCCCACTGACACCTGGGAGACCCTGGCCAAAGACCGCCCTAAGTGGAGAAAGTGCATCCGCGCCTCAAGTCTCGTCGTCGAGAGCATGCAGAAATCAAGCGCAGGCAGCAGAAAGAGCATGCGGCAAACCAGTCCTACCCACCCCTTCCCTCAACAACTATCTGCCCCACCTGTGACAGACTGTGGTTCTCGTATTGGACTGTACAGCCACCTAAGAACTCATGTTAAGAATGGTAGCAAGTCTTCCTCGACTTTGAGGGACTGCCTATAATGATGATACAGAAACAGGGTGTTATGGTGAGAAAGATAAAGCTACTGCTCACTAAAATGGCCTGGGTCCCTAATGATCAGTCCTAATGTTAGAGTACACTGGGTGGAGTCAACCCTTCATAACAAAGGTACACCTCTTGCTTAGGGGAAAATGGGCGAGCTGACAAGGATGGGACAGCCTGTCAGTAAATGGCTTGCCATCAACAGAAAGTTTTCAGATAAATGTGATGCCAAAGCCCCTGCTTCCATGGGACAAATATGCTGCACCTTGAACATTCTTCCAATGAAGTGAAGTCTTGGCAGAAGGTTGGGTTGAATATCAGTGCTAGACACCTCCCTAGTGGGCACATGGCTGCAACTGGGTCAACGGTAAGGGGTATGATTTTGTTTGTCCTTGATAGACACCATGATGTGAACTCCATCCTTCAATGCCCTTGCTTCGCATTAGGAGTTTCGTAGTATCATACAGAACAGAAGGAGGTCATTCAGTCTGTGCCAGCTCTTTGAAACAACTATCCAATTAGTCCCACTACCTTGCTCATAACCCTTCAAATTTCTCTTTTTTAAGTATATATCCAATTCCCTTTTGAAAGTTACTACTGAATCTGCTTCTAGCACCTTTTTCAGGCAGTACATTCCATATCACAACAACTTCCTGTGTAAAAAAAAAAATCCAATTTCTCCACTGAATTTTGTGGCAGTTAGCTTAAATCTCTGTCCTCTGGTTACCGATCCTCCTGCCAGTGGGAACAGTTTCTCCCAATCTACTCGATCAAAATCCTTTTTTTGAAAGGTAATGTTTGAGATCAAGGTTCAAAAGAGGATAGAAATTAGTGTGTTCAATGAGCTTTAGACTGCTGTGAAGGTAGATTATGATACACCACATCATGAAGCCAGGAAAGTCATTAGGGAGATGAAATGAGATCAGTAGATGTGTCATCTGCAAGCCAATTCAATTGTACAAAAAAATGATTCTAAACCATTTTCCAGCAGGTAAGTCTGTCACCATTGTCAAAGTGATTTGTCTGGACTGATGCTAACAACTGGCAAGTCCAGAATCTTGCACTAAAGCTGAGAGAGAATATTTAGGGGTTGGAGAGAGCAGTCCGCTGAGTTGGCATCTGATCTAAGAAATTGCAATCAGAACTCATCTGTATGGAGGTTGGAAGAGCCTTGGAGTTTGCTGGGTAAATAGAAGGCCTCGTTGAACCAGTTTGATGGGTAGAAGTAGAGTTCATAATTTGTTGCCTAGTTATTAGTAAGATGCCAGGGGTGAACAGTATTCCTACTGAATTCCTCAAAGCACCCCATGCAATTGCATTACAAGTGCTTCAACGCTAGGCAGTCTTCACCTCTCAAAGGTGAGCTGCTTTCTGCTGATGAAAAATAGTCAAAATGCTTCAACACTAATCCAAATGGCTCAACAAGCCAGAGAAAGGACACACAGGGTTTCAGACACAGCACTCGATCTTTGTGGAGGGGGTCAACACTGCAAGAGAGGTCCTCTGCTCTCAGGGGGCTAGGAGGCCCTCCAGAAAGAAGGATGCGAGACCAGATCGCCGAGGTCGTACTACCAGTAGTGTTGGCCCCAGGATATGGCTCCAATGACCAAAAAGAGGTTTCATGACCTCAAGACGAGTCGTCAAGGTAAGTGAATGCATCTTCAAAAGCCGTTTTCTACCAACTGCACCATCAGCTTCTCACACTGCCCCCCCCATCATCACTCACCTACCAACAATCTGTACCAAATTCGAGGCACACCTTACATTCCTAGCTTCACCTCACTCCCTTGGAGGAGATGGTGCTGGCCATTCTTGGCAGAGGCAGAGGCATAGCTGAGCTCTTGGCCAATGGCAGGGCTGAAAGGCTACAAGATGCTGCTAGAGAGTCGGGATAAATGGGTAATTTTCCGGTTGGCAACCAGTAACTAGTGGGGTGCCGCAGGGATCGGTGCTGGGGCCTCAACTATTTATAATCTATATTAATGACTTGGATGAAGGGACCGAGTGTAATGTAACCAAGTTTGCTGATGACACAAAGATGGGTGGGAAAGCAAATTGTGAGAAGGACACAAAAAATCAGCAAAGGGATATAGACAGGCTAAGTGAGTGGGCAAACATTTGGCAGATGGAGTATATTGTAGGAAAATGTGAGGTTATCCACTTTGGCAGAAAAAAATTAGAAAAGCAGATTTGAATTTAAATGAAGAAAAATTGCAAAGAAGGATCTGGGGGTCCATGTCCATGAAACACAAAAAGTTGGTATGCAGGTACCGCAAGTAATCAAATGGAATGTTGGCCTTTATTGCAAGGGGGATAGAGTATAAAAGCAGAGAAGTCCTGCTACAATTGTACAGTGTACTAGTGAGGCCACACCTGAAGTACTGCGTGCAGTTTTGGTCTCCGTATTTAAGAACATAATAAATAGGAGCAGGAGTAGGCCATATGGACCCTCGAGCCTGCTCCGCCATTTAATACAATTATGGCTGATCTGATCATGGACTCAGGTCCACTTCTCTTCCCACTCCCCATAACCCCTTATTCCCTTATCGGTTAAGAAATTGTCTATCTCCATCTTAAATTTATTCAATGACCCAGCTTCCACAGTTCTCTGAGGCAGTGAAAGGATATACTTGCTTTGGAGGCTGTTCAGAGAAGGTTCACTAGGTTGATTCCGGAGATGAGGGAGTTGACTTATGAAGATAGGTTGAGTAGGTTGGGTCTGTACTCATTGGCGTTCAGAAGAATGAAAGGTGATCTTATCGAAACATATAAGATAATGAGAGCTGGACAAGATGGATGCAGAGAGTATATTTCCACTCATGGGGGAAACTAAAACTAGGGGGCATAGTCTCAGAATAAGGGGCTGCCCATTGAAAACTGAGACCAGGAGGAATTTCTTCTCTGAGGGTTGAAAATCAATGGAATTCACTGCCCCGGAGAGCTGTGGAGGCTGGGTCTTTGAATATATTTAAGGCGGAGATGGACAGATTTTTGAGTGATAAGGGAATAAAGGGTTATGGGGAGTGGGCAGGGAAGTGGAACTGAGTCCATGATCAGATCAGCCATGATCTTATTAAATGGTGAAGCAGGCTCGAGGGGTTAAATGGCCTACTGCTGCTCCTATTTCTTGTGTTCTTGTGTATCCTCATATGTTATGCTTCTTCTCACATCTCATTTCCCCCTCATCCCGCAAACCCTTTTGATTAACAAGCTGCACATGATGTAAGCATGCACTTCTTGTTTTACCCCTTCCCCTCGCCACAACCCTACCCTTGTGCCGTCCTCATTTGAGACCCAAGAAATCCAGCCTGCCCAGTCAATCTTTGATGAAGAAGAGGGAGAAAAGAGTGAAGAAGAAGAAACACTGGCCCTGAAATTCATGGTCCTGGGAAGGAGCGTTACTGCCCGCTTGCGGCGGCCTTCGTCAAAATCGAATGGCCGTTGCTTTGGGCTCAACTGGCCGCCCTGCTATAGATTGGACCTGGGAGGGTTTGCAGCATTGTGGGCCACCGCCGACTCTCGTGGCGGTGTGGGGCCTGCCTGCGGCAGTAGTAACATGCTAAAAGTGCGCACCGCTGCTGTTATGTATGTGAACCTCACCTGTGTGTAAGACTTGCCACTAGGGGGCACACCTGTGGGAGACCTATGGGTCACCTGTGTACCTTGGAGCAAGCAGGTATAAAAGGCAGTCCACCGCGCTGCTGTCTCACATTCTATTAAAGAGACGAAGGTCACAACGGTTTGAGCTTATAACACAGTCTCGTGGAGTTATTCTGAACTTAACTACTGGCGACGAGTTACAGATCACGAACTTTCACGCGGAAATGGCTGCCGTTGGTATTCTTCAGAGATTTGTTGAGGGTGATCATTGGGAAGCCTTGATTAAGCATCTCGACTAGTACTTCGTGGCGAACGAGCTGGACACGGCTGAGACAGAGACCAAGCGCAGGCGATTCTCCTCACCGCATGCGTCGGTATATGGCCTCCTCAAAGATCTACTGGTCCCAGACAAACCAACGGACAAGACTTACATAGAGCTGTGTGCACTGACTCAAGAACACCTCCAGCCGAAGGAGAACATCTTATTTGCCAGATATTGCTTTTACATGCACCATCGCTCCGAGAGCCAGAACGTGGCGAGCTTTGTCGCTAACTTAAGACGCCTTACCTTGCGAGACCGTATGAATTTGCAGGACCTTTGGGGAAATGTTGTGGGACTTTTTTGTGCTCGGAATTGGCCACGAGGCCATCCTCTGCAAACTACTGTCTGCCGAATCCTTATATCTGAGCAAGGCCATCACAATAGCCCAGGCCTTCACATCCACGAACGACAACACGAAACAGATATCTTCATAGAAACGAAGCTCACCGGCAAGTACTGTGCATAAAATAATGCCCTCAGCAGGCAGAACTGTACGTAGCAGGGCCCACACGACTGCAGAGGCCAGGCCTAAGGTGACTCAGAGGCCACTGGGGAGTGCTAATGTGAATCCATTAACACCATGCTGGTGCTGCGGGGGCAGTCAAAGAGCCCATCAATGTCGATTCAGGCACTACGTGTGCAAGGGCTGTGGAACAATGGGGCACCTCCAGCGAATGTGCAAGCGACCTCGGACTCACCACATGGCAGAGTCAGCAGAGAGCGACTGATCCAGCGCGGATCACGCTGAATGAACAGGAGAGGCAACTCAACCGAAGGATGAGGAGGAAGTGTATGGGGTACACACCTTCACCACCAAAAGCCCTCCGATAATGTTAAAAGTCAAACGTAACAGCATTCCAGTCTCCATGGAATTGGACACGGGGGCGAGTCAATCGATTATAAGCCAGAAAGCTTTTGAGAAACTGTGGAGTAACAAGGCACAGAGGCCAAAACTGAGCCCGATTCACACTACGCTGCGCACTTACACCAAAGAACTCATACCTGTTATCGGCAGTGCGGCAATGAAAGTATAGTATGACAGAAGGGTGCATCACTTACCACTATGGATTGTACCAGGCGATGGCCCAATGCTGTTTGGCAGGAGCTGGCTAGGCAAGATCCGGTGGAACTGGGACGATATCAAAGCACTGTCCTCGATGGATGACGCCCCGTGCGTCCAGGTGCTAAAAAAATTCCCGCCGTTGTTTGAGCCAGGCACCGGCAACTTCACAGGCGCCAAAGTGCAGATCCATCTTGTTCCTGGGGCACGGCCTGTTCATCACAAGGCCTGAGCAGTCCCAAATATGATGCGAGAGAAAGTCGAAATCGAGCTGGACAGACTTCAACGAGAGGGAATCATATCACCAGTCAAGTTCAATGAGTGGGCCAGTCCAATTGTGCCGTTACTAAAGAGCGATGGGACAGTCAGAATCTGCAGGGACTACAAGGTGACGATCAACCGAGTCTCATTACAGGACCAGTACCCGCTACCCAAAGCGAAGGACTTATTCGCAATGCTAGCAGGGGGAAAGTCGTTCACCAACCTAGACCTACCCTCCGCTTACATGACACAGGAGCTGGCTGAACCGTCAAAGAAGTTGACGTGCATCAACACGCACAAAGGCCTGTTCTTGTACCACAGATGCTCCTTTGGGATTTGCTTGGCGGTGGCCATCTTCCAGAGGAACATGGAGAGTCTGCTGAAATCGGTTCCATGCACAGTGGTATTCCAAGACGACATCTTGATCACTGGTTACAACACCACCGAACAATTGCACAACCTGGAAGAGGTTCTAAAGCGACTGAGGTTGAATTTCTGGGAGAAAGATTGCAGCAGACGGCATCAGACCCACGGACTCCAAGACGGAGGCCATCAAGAATGCACCCTGACCACAGAATGTGACGGAGCTGCGTTCGTTCCTGGGACTCCTCAACTACTTTGGTAACTTTCTACCGGGGTTGAGCACTTTGCTGGAACCCTTGCATTTGTTGCTACGCAAGGGTGACGACTGGGTTTGGGATAAATCTCAAAAGATAGCCTTTAATAAGGCCAGAAACCTGCTATGCTCTAACAAGTTACTTGTATTGTATGACCCATGTAAACGCTTAGTACTAGCTTGTGATGCTTTGTCTTACAGGGTCGGTTGTGTGTTACAGCATGCAAATGTGTCAGGCATACTGCAACCGGTTGCATAAGCGTCCAGAAGTTTATCCAAGGCTGAAAGAGCCTACAGTATGGTTGAGAAAGAAGTGTTGGCTTGTGCATACAGGGTTAAGAAAATGCACCAATATCTATTTGGTCTCCGGTTAGAGCTCGAAACCGACCACAAACCGTTTAACTTCACTGCTCTCAGAAAGCAAAGGTATCAACACCAATGCTTCGTCCCAGATCCAAAGATGGGCACTATCATTGTCTGCATATGACTATGCAATCTGCCACAGACCAGGCACTGAGAACTGCACTGACGCCCTCAGTCGGCTGCCATTGCCCACCACAGACTTGCTTCTGGTAATGGATGGATTGAGAGCGAGGGATCAGCTGTCACCAGGGAAGGTGCAATGAGACCTGGGTGTCATGGTACATCAGTCATTGAAGGTTGGCATGCAGGTACAGCAGGCAGTTAAGAAAGCAAATGGCATGTTGGCCTTCATAGCGAGGGGATTTGAGTACAGGGGCAGGGAAGTGTTACTACAGTTGTACAGGCCTTGGTGAGGCCACACCTGGAGTATTGTGTACAGTTTTGGTCTCCTAACTTGAGGAAGGACATTCTTGCTATTGAGGGAGTGCAGCGAAGATTCGCCAGACTGATTCCTGGGATGGCAGGACTGACATATCAAGAAAGACTGGATCAACTGGGCTTGTATTCACTGGAATTTAGAAGAATGAGAGGGGATCTCACAGAAACGCTTAAAATTCTGACGGGTTTAGACAGGTTAGATGCAGGAAGAATGTTCCCATTGTTGGGGAAGTCCAGAACCAGGGGGCACAGTCTAAGGATAAGGGGTAAGACACTTAGGACCGAGATGAGGAGAAACTTCTTCACCCAGAGAGTGGTGAACCTGTGGAATTCTCTACCACAGAAAGTTGTTGAGGCCAATTCACTAAATATATTCAAAAAGGAGTTAGATGTAGTCCTTACTACTCGGGGGATCAAGTGGTATGGCAAGAAAGCAGGAATGGGGTAATGAAGTTGCATTTTCAGCCATGAACTCAGTGAATGGCGGTGCAGGCTCAAAGGGCCGAATGGCCTACTCCTGCACCTATTTTCTATGTTTCTATCTTTCTATGTCACGGCTCGCCAGATCAGGACCTGGACCAGCCAAGACCCCCTGCTATCATTAGTAAAAAGGTGCATCCTCAATGGGAGCAGGCCGGGGGTTCCTGGGGAAATGCAAGGATGAACTGTCAGTTCAGTCGGATTGTCTCCTATGGGGGAATCGCATGATTTTTCCCAAAAAGAGTAGGGAAACATTTATACGCGACTGTCACAGTACCCACCCAGGCATAGTCATGATGAAGGCTGTCGCCAAGTCGCACGTTTGGTGGCCCGGCATTGACTCTGAATTAGAGTCATGCGTACACCAATGCGACACTTGCTCATGGCCAAGCAATGCCCCCGAGGCCCCCGAGCCTGTGGTCATGGCCCTCCAAACCGTGGTCCAGGGTCCACGTAGATTTTGCTGGCCCCTTTCTAGGGAAGATGTTTCTAGTAGCAGTGGACGCTTACTCAAAATGGATTGAATGTATCATAATATAATGTACATCCACTGCCACCATTGAAAGTCTCAGGGACATGTTCGCCACCCATGATTTGCCCGACGTCCTTGTCAGTGACAATGGACCATGTTTCACCAGCTCGGAATTCAACGAGTTCATGACCCGCAATGGCATCAAGCATGTCAGATCTGCCCCATTTAAGCCCGCATCCAATGGCCAAGCGGAACGAGCAGTCCAAACAATCAAGCAAAGCTTGAGACGCATAACGGACGGCTCATAGAAACATAGAAAATAGGTGCAGGAGCAGGCCATTTGGCCCTTCAAGCCTGCACCGCCATTCAATATGATCATAGTTGATCATGCAACCTCAGTATTCCACCCGTGCCTTCTCTCCATACCACCTGATCCCTTTAGCCATAAGAGCCACATCTAACTCCCTTTTGGATATGTCTAACGAACTGGACTCAACAACTTTCTGTGGCAGAGAATTCCACAGGTTCACTGGGTGGAAAAGTTTCTCCTCATCTCGGTTCTATATGGCTTACCCCTTCTCTTTAGACTGTGACCCCTGGTTCTGGACTTCCCCAACATCGGGAACATTCTTCTTGCATCTAACCTGTCCAATCCTGTCAGAATTTTATAAGTTTCTATGAGAGCCCCTCTTATTCTTCTAAATTCCCGTGAATATAAGCCTAGCCGATCCAGTCTTTCCTCATCTGTCAGTCCTGCCATCCCGAGAATCAGTCTGGTGAACCTTCTCTGCACTCCCTCAATAGCAAGCATGTCCTTCCTCAGATTAGGAGACCAAAACAGCACATAATATTCAAGGGGTGGTCTCGGTTATGTAGGGTCCTGCTCAGCTACCGGACGCACCCCCACTCGCTCATCGGGGTTCCCCCTGCAGAATTGTTAATGAAGAGAGCACTCAAAACCAGGCTCTCCTTAGTCCACCTGGATCTCAACGATCGCGTAGAAACCCGGCGGCACAGGTAAAACATGTACCATGATTGCGCGGCGGCCCCGCGTGACATTGAGGTCAATGATCTGGTATTTGTTCTAAATTACAGTCACGGTCCCAAGTGGATTGCTGGCACTGTCTTAGCCAAGGAGGGGAATAGTGTTTGTTGTGAAATTGTTGAATGGACAAACGTGCAGAAAGCACCTGGATCAGACCAAACTGCCATTCACGGATTACCAAGAACAGTTTGAAGACCCTACCATCGATGATCCACCAACACACACCCAACCAGCAATTGACTTCGCTGTCAACCACGAGGATGAACCCACCTTGCCTGACAGTCCGATCAAACCAGCCGAGCTGCCATGCAGCAATGATCCAACCAACTCACCCATGCCAGGATTTCAACTCAGGCGATCGACCAGGGAACACAGGCCGCCAGATCGCCTCAACCTGTAAATAACTTGTACTCAAGACTTTGGGGGGGGGAAGTGATGTTATGTATGTGAACCTCACCTGTGTCTAAGACTTGCCACTAGGGGGCACACCTGTGGGAGACCTATGGGTCACCTGTGAACCCTGGAGCAAGCAGGTATAAAAGGCAGTCCACCACGCTGCTGCCTCACTTGGAGTTATAGTAAAGAGATCAAGGTCACAATGGTTTGAGCTTACAACACAGTCTCGTGGGTTATTCTGCTCTGCCCCGACCCATTTTCAGCATGAAAAAGCCAGCCCTTTAGCTGATGGTGCCCCCACCAGCTTATAGGGCCGGTGCAGAGTGGCAGAGTTCTAGGAACCGTGGGAGCGGAGAGAGACAAGGCGGTAAGATCCAAACCTGAGGATGTTCAGCACAGAATCTGCACTCAAGGGGAAAGAACAGAGAGAAAGAAAGAGAAAGAAAGAGAGACAGAGGGAGGGAGACGGAAAGAGGGAGGGTGAGAGAGAGAGATCGAGGGAGCGAGAGAGGAAGAGGGTGAGAGAGGGAGAGAAAGAGGGGGAAGGGAGCAAAGGAGAAAGAGATAGATGTGAGGAAAGGGAATGAGAAAATTTGATTGGGAGAAATAGAGAAATAGGAATAGAGAGAAAGAGAAAAGGGGGGAAAAAACTAGCGAGAGAGAGAGAAATAGAGATCCCAAAATTCACAAAGAGAAAAGTGAAATCTTAATTCAGGGGCTCAGACTAGAAACGTCGCCCCAGATCAGCATTCCGACCGGTAACAAATGGGAATCTGTTCTACCTCTGCCGCCTCAAGGCTAGATCCAAGATCATCCGATTGTCAACGAACTACAGTACGCAGATGACACTTGTGTCTACGCACACTCGGAGGCCAAACTCCAAGACATTGTCAACACCTTCACTGAGACATACGAAAGCATAGGCCTTACACTAAACATCCGTAAAATAAAGGTCCTTCACCAACCTGACCCCGCCACACAACACTGCTGCTCGGTTATCAAAATCCATGGTGAGACCTTGGACAACATTGGCCATTTTCCATACCTCGGAAGCCTACTGACATCAATGACGACGTCCAACACCACCTTCAGTGTGCCAGCGCAGGTTTCGGTCGCCTGAGGAAGAGTTTTTTTGAAGACCTGGACCTCAAATCTGGCATCAAGCTTATGGTCCACAGGGCAGTAGTTATACCTGCCCTCCTTATGGCTCAGGGACGTGGACTGTTTCCAGCAGACACCCCAAAGCACTGCAACAGTACCACCAATGCTGCCTCCGCAAGATCCTGCAAATCCACTGGGACGACAGGCGCACCAACGTCAGTGTTGTAGCTCAGGCCAGCATCGAAGCACTGACCATGCTTGATCAGCTCCGCTGGGTGGGCCATATCATCTGCATACCTAACACGAGACTCCCAAAGCAAGCGCTCTTCTTGGAGCCTCGACATGGCAAGCAAGCCCCAGGTGGGCAGAGGAAATGTTTCAAGGACACCCTCAAAGCCTCCTTGATAAAGTGCAACATCCCCACCTAGAAATACCTGGCCCAAGACTGCCCAAAGTGGAGGAAGAGCATCCGGGAGGGCGCTGAGCACCTCGAGTCTCGTTGCCGAGAGCATACAGAAACCAAACGCAGACACTGGAAGAAGCGTGTAGCAACCCAGGCTCCACATCCACCATTTCCTTCAACCACTGTCTGCCCCATCTGTGACAAGAGACTGTAAGTCCCGCATTGGAGTGTTCAGCCACCTGTGAACTCACTTTTAGAGTGGAAGCAAGTCATCCTTGACTTCGAGGGACTACCGATGGTGATCTTACGCGTGCCTAACCTGCGACTTCTCCTCAGTGTCTTCCCTGTGGCTGCCTCATGGGTCTGGGAAGGCTGCTCTGTTCCCTGTATAGAAGCTGCGGATGTCCTTCTAGGAGGCCTCGAGCAGCTTTGGGCCTGGAAGTTCCGGCTGCAGACTGGTCAACACCCTCCTGGGAGGGTTCAGTCTGACTTGGCTCGGGCGAGGCCATGTGTGGAGGCACTGGCGGAGTGACAGGTCTGGGGCCAGGAACGCTGTGAGCTGGAGGGAGCGCATCATCTATATCCTGGCCCGCGGAGCCTGAATAACTCACCAGGGGTGGCACAATACCACCACCACCAATCTGAGGCAGCTCAGGTCGGTGCTGTGGTGCTACACCGGAAGGTCCCCTGTGGCCTGTGGTGGACCCAGATGTGAAAGCAACACTAAGGTCTCGGGGGGGCCATCCAGCTGAGACTGCATGCGAGCAGCCACAGTCTGAAAGCCACCAGATATGACAGCACTTAGACGCTCCATCGACTCTTGCAGAGCCGCGACCATCCTCTCCAAAGCAACACCAATATGCCTGTGTTCCAATGGCAGCTGCCATATCACCCCAAGGGTGAATTTCCCGTGGGAATAACGCCCCGATTAAGACTGCAAACTTTCAGGTTTGAAAGGCTAATAAGACTGGAACACTTTTTTGTGGTCAAAAAGCTGAATTTGGATCCAATGGTCGGTGCAAACTTTGCGCCGCTAATCGGGGAAAAAAGGCCTGAACACCGCCAGCTTTCTAGCTGAACTGATTTTTACACCCCACTGTCACTTGATTTCACACTCCCAACCACCAGTTCCTCAAGATCGTCCTGCAAGGCCATCTTTAGTCTCCCCCACTGAAAGTCAGCAGCCTTACTGCACCCACTGGGGTAGCACTGCGTAACAGCACTAGGATATGCAAAGCCACATGCAAGTCACTCACTAAGGGAATGCACAAGTGTGATAAGTTGATTTTTTGATGTAATACTGGATGCATATATGGATAAAGTTGGATTGGATAGTTTGCTTTGTGGTGGCTTTTATTTCAGCATTGTGGCCAAGAGGATGTTGTGACGGTCAGTAACAGAGGGAAGGTAAGGTGTGAATCAAATGTTGAAAGGAGAATATGTATTGTATAGAACTATTGCAGAATTCTTAATGTTATATAAAGGGTGTACTTACCGATATCATACAGTTGGGTCTTTTTACCATAATTTATGTTTGAAAACTACCAAATAGTGCAGGCAAAGAGCAGCCATTTTTGGGCTGCACTCTCCATCTTGCATGGGCAGAACTCTGATAAAAATCTGAAGCATTCCATGATCTTGTGTGGTAAAAATAGATCTTGATTTATTCAGTTACCATAAGGCCTTATTATAAACAATCCCCTAAACATTGGTAAAAATCCTCAAATCTGTCCTGATAAAGTCAGAATGTGATTTATTCAGCCTTGATGATAGATATGAATGTATGAAAAGGACAAGACATGTCTGAATAATTTGATATTTGAGAAATAAATGTACTTATTTACTTATCGACCGGCAGTGAATGAGGAAAACATTATATATTTCTATACTTAATTTATTGATTTTAATTGTTATCCATAAAATATGTCATGGGAGTTCCCCATGCATGGTTATAAAAAAAAGTCTTGCATTACCAGGTATGCACATTTCTGTTCCACTCTTCCACCTGAGCACCTCCTATACAATAACCCTCGATTCACCATGGGCAACACCTGCTTGTGAATGTAAAATAACACATAGTCAAGAGTATGCTACAAGCTATTAATGAAAAACAGAAAGTAATAAGTTGGACATTGTTAAAAAATAAATAATGAATTAAACTCTATAGTGTGTTACAAGCTAGGGACAGATCATAAAGCACAAGATTCGTGTGAGAATGATTTATTCAGGTCATCTCAACCATGAGATATCTTGCTGCATTGGACTACATGTTACAGCTTCATCCTTTTGAATATATAAAATATAATGATATTTATGTTCAGTTTACTATTCCTCATTTTTGCTGGTGGGAGTATAATGATCTGAGATGCACAGACAGTTCCCTCCTCATATATGAAATGATTAGATGAGAAATTGAGTTAGGTTCTATTTAATGTCAGAACAGTAACCCACAATAGCATATATATAAATATATATACATATACACATATACAGATATACATACACACATGTGTGTGTGTATGTAGGGACATAACTCTATCCTATAGCCTCCAAAATCTACCATGTAAATCTGTAATGTAATATCAAAGCTTCACCCACTTTAGTTTCACAATTATAGTTAAAATTAGAAGCAAATTTACAAAAACAAGTTATGAATTTAATTTCCTCCTGCAGTCAAGTTAAGAAATTACTTTGAATATAAATAAAATAATACTGCGCTTAAATGCATCACTTTAAAACCAATGTTGGGGTAATGGCTGTGGTTAAAAATGCAGATGCAGAATTGCCCTTCAGGGCTCAGTTTATAAACGCTCTGTCCAGGTGGAACTGAGCAACACAGAAAATCAACCCAAGGGCAAAACGTAAAATGATGCTCCAGTCTGATTCAAAAGGTGGTTATACATTAAGACCATACCCTTTCAGATTTCAGATAATGGAAACATAACGGGGGTTACTTTGGCCAAAGGGTGAAAACAGGAGCTCAATGGTTGCTGTGTTAATACAGCCAGCCTGTTTAAAAGTCTTGATTTAGCACACAATTTTTGTCCTAATTGCTGATTACCATAATTTAAAATTGCTTGGAGGTTAGCACTCTAGTGCTGATTAGGTGCAATTTCCGTGCAGCAGTATATGTGTGCTCCTCGCACCTATTTCCACTGAAGGTGTGGAGTGCTCTGGCTGGCACACATGTTGCAGGGGGGGCTCAGGAGGGAGAGGTCACACAGGTTCTCAGATGCGGCACTGGAGGTTCTGGTGGAGGAAGTCCAGAGGAAGAGAGACGTCCTGTACCCCCACGGGGGAGGGGAGGATACCACTGCACCCTCCTCTCCCTCTCTCCTGCAACAGCTAGTGCTGCTCTGCTAGGTCTCATGTCCTCCTCCCATTCCTTGTCCAGACCAAAGGGGACCCCTAGCAAGGTGCCAATGACCAAGTGCCGGTGACTCTTATAAGGTGGAGTAGCATAGCACTTATACTTTTTAGGTGAAGTCCTCAAAGTTTCTGGAATAAATGTTGATAATGTTGGTGAAGTCTTGACAAAGTGTCCCAGAAAGTCTCCCGATGCGTTTTATGAGGTCAACTTCACAGCTCCAGCAGCAAATGAACATGGAATTGTGAGTATCCCTTTTAAATGGTGGGTATTCCTTTAAGCAGCACTTGAAATAGACATCAACAGCGTTTACTCCCAAAAAACACCTGGTTGCTGTTAGGAGAGGACGTTAATTGAAGTGCTGGGCACCAAAATGTCATGCAGCTTCTTTAATGAGCGCTAACAGGCATTTTAAGTGGCAATCAGCTGTTTAACAGTCATTCCTAATGCAAACTTCAGCTTCTTTAATAAGGTGGCGCCTTGCACTAAACGCAGGCTAACCTACCGTTTCTGCTTAAGACCCCATCTTGGCTACCTTTTTACCTCTTAAGAACATAAGAAATAGGAGCAGGAGTAGGCCATTTGACCCCTTGCGCCTGCTCTGCCATTTAATAAGATCATGGCTGATCTGATGATGGACTCAGTTTCATTTTCCTGCCCGCTCTCCATAACCCTTTATTCCCTTATCGCTCAAAAATCTGTCTAGATAGTGCTGAAAGTATTTGGTGAAAATCACTCAACAATTAACTATTGTCAACTTTCTGCAGCTATTTAGTGATTTTTACTAACCTGGCTCTGGGCTGCTTCCTCATTTTCAGGAAAATCTGGGAACGTCCAAGGACATTATACTGGAAAATCTCACACTTCATACTCCTAAAACCTGACAGCTACAGCAGGGTGTTACACTTGACTTCAACATTCTGGGCTCAGAAAGGGAAAAATCATCAGATGCTCCCTCTCCTGATCGCTAAAAGTGACTCCTGCCAAAAGATGTGTACATGGACATCTGATGCGAGTAGAATTACTATGATGCCTCCCTGCATTGTCGAATAGCTATGATTTTTATTCCACAAAAGACTACTCAAGGTCTTTCTGGAGGTGCCACTGAAAGAAGGGACAAACTAACCTTTTTTTCATTTTCTGCTGAACTGGCGGAATGTTTCTGAAATCAATGATAAATATGATTCATATTAACGATAGTTATTAATATACATACATCCTACACAGAAACTCAAACTGCATGAGATTGAAGAAACTATACGACTGCAGATGAGTTCAGTTAAGATGTTGCACATCTCTTCCTAATAATTGCTGTATTTTATCTTCCTTGCATTGTCATTTGCTGACTCTGTATCACATTTCTACCCTTAAAATAAATACAGGAAACACACCTCTGTACAAAAGAGGTCTCTTGCTTTGGCTGCAAGAAGCAGCTACCCCTGAGAGGTGTGATTAATAGACACAGCAATTTTGTTGTACTTTCATGTTTTCTGGAACATTCTGGGTCACAATATAAGGAGGAGGGCAGGCATTTGTGTTTTGTATTGTAAAAATATACCTTCTTTAGTTTTGGTTATTGATTTTTCAGTTTTTCTGCAGGACAAACAGAGCAACGTGGAATAACTAACTGAGTAGGAAAACTAACCACATAAAATGTGGTTTCATTAGAAATGCAAAATCAGAGAAGCACTAATTATGTACAAGACTATTTATGAATTGCAGTCAGATTCCAATACCTTGGTTTGAGAAGATTTAGTTCAATTCATCATTTCTTTAGTTTATATTATTTAGTTATGGTAATGCTAACAAGGTGAGGGAATACAAAATAAATGGTAGGATACTGAAAAGTGTAGAGGAACACACGGATGTTGGAGTGCATGCCCACAGATCCCTGAAGGTAGGACAGGTAGATAAGGTGGTTAGGAAGGCATGCGGGATACTTTCCTATATTAGCCGAGGCATTGAATATAAGAGCAGAGAGCTATGCTGGAACTGTGTAAAACACTAGATAGGACACAGCTAGAGTACTGTGTACAGTTCTGGTTGCCACATTACAGGAAAGATGTGATTGCACTCGAAGATACAGAGGAGGTTTTAGAGGATGTAGCCTGGACTAGAGAATTTTAGCTATGAGGAAAGATTGGATAGGCTGGGGTTGTTTTCTTTGGAACAAAAGGAGGCTGAGGGAAATTTAATTGAGGTGTATAAAATTATGAGGCCTAGAGTGGATAGGAAGAATCTATTTCCTTTAGCAGAGAGGTCAGTAACTAGGGGGCATAGATTTAAAGTAACTGGTAGAAGGATTAGAAAGGAGTTGAGAACTTTTTTCACGTAGAGGGTGGTGGGGGTCTGGAACTCACTGCCTGAAAGGGTGGTAGAGGCAGAAACTCTCAGCACTCAGATATTTACAAAGTGCCGTAACCTACAAGGCTATGGACCAAGAAAGTGGGATTAGGTTGGATAGCTCTTTTCGGCTGGCACAGACACGACGGAGCAAATGGCCTCCTTCTGTATCATCAATTTCTATGATTTTATTTTATTGTACAGTGCAGGGACATAATGCATGCAAAACACAGCCTAACCTCTTAAAATGTTTAAGCAGTTTCCTTGCGAGTGCTAGATTGAACATTTATCCATCGCAGTTTGCTCGTTTACACGGATCTGGGTTGAACAAGATCTAGGTGATGTTTAAATTTAGTAGAATGTTAAACTGATCAATTTTAAATCAGAGTCAAACTAGATACAACAATAACAAAATTGATTTTTATACTATCTTTCATGTAATGAATAATCCCCAAGGTACGTTACAGAGGAAATCAGTGGAAACTGCCAGGAAAAGGAAAGGAATTGTAATCTGAAAGCACAGCTGAAGAGGGAGATTTCGAGTGATGTTTTGAAGGTGGGGAGAGTTTTAACCCTCACATCTCATTCCCATCTCCAAGGACTGACTCGCGCCCAAATCCGGCAGCAAGCAGTAGCTGGTCGGCTGGAGGCCGCCGCAATGGACCTGGAGGGACGTTTCCCTGGGACACAGGTGAGGGGCTAGGAGGGAGGGCCTTGTGATTCGCGGAGGGGGTGGTTAGCCCAGTGCAGGGGAGGCCCAATGTTTCTTTGTGGGTTTTAAAGAAGCCCATCTTTTGAATAAAACATTAACTTACTGGGCCTTTTCCGATCCTGGATCAATAAGCCTGCAGTTTTCGCTGACCCGCTCGGCACTGTGCGGGGTCAAAGTCATGTCCAAGTTCAAACGATGTCATCGGACCCTGACCTTTGAATATTTAGGAGGCCTTCGCCTGACTGTGGTGGGCACCTCACACACCTTCCGAAACCCAGGCGTTAAACTGGTTGCAGGCTGCCCACCTGGGGAGATACGTGCTCTGCCCTTATTTTAATCCCCGCATGTCCCGTTCTCACTGGGCGTGCAGGGATTAAAATCCGAGCAATACGGCTCCTTCAGTGCAGGTATCATGGGCACACTGTTTCTCATTTGGCTGATAGAAAAGTAAATTAACCAGAGCTGGGAAAGGTTTGGTTGCCGTTTGACTGCTGTGTTCACTGACTATTCTGAATAATAAACCTGCTTAATTCTGTCACTATTATGAATTTAGTCTCTTCATTCAATGACAAACTAGGGACATTTACAGCTAATGGTAATGTTGTGATAAACTTCCCATATTTCTTCCACTAATTGTTGACAATATAGAAATAGCATTCCCTAACTCACCGACTGCCTAGCATATTACAGCATTATTAATTTGACTGGTAAATTATTTGTAATAATGCCTGAAGGGTTACATTACAGTTGCATCACTTTTGGTTCAGTATTATGATACAACGCCTCGAATATATTCTAACCCACCATCTAGCATGAATTATATTCATAAATTAATGTTTTAATGTAATTTATATATAAAAAATATTTTTAGCATATAGTATAATTAGCTTTCATTTAAATTGTAATAGTTTAGAGAAGACAGAGCAGCAATAATGACCGTTCAGACAATTAAAATAAATTAAATTTACATGGTGACTTTTTGTGCTCATTAAGATGAAGGATGATAGTACGATTGAAAGGAAGATTTTTCTCCTTTGGTACCCATTGTTGGCACCAAACACTAAGTCAAAGTATGTCTCCCATCAGATCCAACGTAACCAAAATTCAATCGAGTACCCTCTCTGTACAATGTCACAATGGCTTTCTTTATAGTCTGTTTTATTGGGACATCCAATTTAGTGACAATTTGTTCTATAAATCTAGGAAGTTTGCATTCTAGATTTATACCCACGAGGAATTGGAATGAGACTGCACAACCCTATTTTACTTATAACTTTACATCTGGCACAGAGAGGGAGAGAGGATACTCTTGTTGCATCATTCTGAGCTTTTTTCAAGTCCAGATTGCACAGGTGAAAGGTTGTATCATTGAAAATACTCTGAAGCTGACCAAGATTTATTTAGTAAATGCAATGATCCGACACTCAGTGCTGAACTTTTAACCTATCACCTGTGCTCCAGTCAAGCAGGGCTGCCTGCTGGGAGTACAGAATCTCTGAATGAAGCCTTATATTTTCATGCTTTTGTTTTTGTTTTTTTTGCCTCACAGTTACCTAACAGCAAGTTTAGTGACTGAACGTCAATTATCTCAGATTATGCACCAATCTGGAAATGGAGGGAGACTGGAGCAGCCTATTGATTGGGATCATAATAGAGTTTATCAAGCCTGCATAACAATGGAAGAATGTTGTTGAAGTGACTACTTAAAGAGGAAGGCAACTATTGGGGAAGAACTTTTGATATAATGTAATTACTTTCCAATAGAAAAACTGACCAAAGAGAGCCAGGTTAGAGCTTCAACTAATAGGTGGAATATGTTCCGTCAGATTGGGTACCATGGTGGGTTAGCACACCCATCCCTTTTAAGTTCTAGAATCTGAGTTTGGATTCAGCCCAGATTGATTGGCTGCAACTCTCCCCTCTCATTTGCAGCCTATAAGTATTCTAAGTGACTCTGGAACAATTTAAACGCAGTTCTTAGTCCGTATGGATCGACTGCATAGAACTGCCTATAATTCAGCATAGGTAATCACCATTAAGATGGTTGATATGGCAAATGGAAATGTCACATTGTTACAGAAGTGAGAGTTCCTCGAGGGGTTAAATCAAGATAAGTTTTTCCAGCAATATAGAAGCAGCTTTACCTTACATCAAACTCGTGCTATGCTTGATTTTTGATGATTTAATAATGATGCTGGATGCAAAAGGTGGAAGTGTTCCATTCTTTCCCACTGGCAACCTTCATTTTGATGACTAAGACTGACAAAAGAATAATCATTTACCACAGCTGATGCTGAAGAATAAAAATGCTGTTTATCTCCATTATGCCTAGCAGCCATGTTGACTAAGGATACTCTTGGATGATAGAAAGAGTAATTAGATCTTCTGTGACTGAAGTTAACATACTTGATCATCATCATAGGCAGTCCCTTGAAATCGAGGAAAACTTGTTTCCACTCTAAAAGTGAATTCTTAGGTAACTGAACAGTCCAATACGGGAATTACAGTCTCTGTCACAGGTGGGACAGACAGTCGATGAAGGAAAGGGTGGATGGGACTGGTTTGCCATACGTTCCTGCCGCTGCCTGCGCTTGTTTTCTGCATGCTCTTGGCAACGAGACTCGAGGTGCTCAGCGCCCTCCTGGATGCTCTTCCTCCAATTAAGGCGGTCTTTGGCAAGAGACTCCCAGGTATTGGTGGAGATGTTGCATTTTATCAAGGAGGCTTTCAGGGATTCCTTGAAATGTTTCCTCAGCCCACCTGGGGCTCACTTGCTGTATAGGAGTTCCAAGTAGAGTGCTTGCTTTGGGAGTCTCGTGTCTGGCATGCGAACTATGTGGCCTGCCCAGCAGAGCTGATCAAATGTGATCAGTGCTTCAATGCTGGGGATGTTGGCCTGGTCGAGGACGCCAACGTCGGCGCGTCTGTCCTCCCAGTGGATTTGCAGGATCTTGGGGAGACATTGTTGGTGGTATTTCTCCAGCGATTTGAGGTGTCTACTGTATATGGTCCATGTCTATGAGCCATACAGGAGGGCAGGTACACTACAGCCCTGTAGACCATGAGCTTGGTGCCAGATTTGAGGGCCAGATCTTCAAACACTCTCTTCCTCAGGCAGCTGAAGGCTGCGCTGGCGCACTGGAGGCGGTGTTGAACCTTGTCGTCGATGTCTGCCCTTGCTGATAATAGGTATGGAAAGTGATCCATATTGTCCAGGGCCGTGCCATGGACCTTGATGACTAGGGGGGCAGTGCTGTGTGGCAGGGTCAGGTTGGTGGAGGACCTTTGTCTTACGCATGTTTAGTGTAAGGCCCATGCTTTCGTACGCCTCAGTGAAGATGCTGATTATGACTTGGAGTTCAGTCTCTGAATGTGCGCAGACGCATGCATCATTTGCATACTGTAGCTCGACGACAGAGGTTGGGACGGTCTTGGATCTGGCCTGGAGACGACGAAGGTTGAACAGGTTCCCACTGGTTCTGTAGTTTAATTCAACTCCAGTGGGGAGCTTGTTGAGTGTGAGGTGGAGCATTGCAATGAAGAAGATCAAGAAGAGGGTTGGCGTGATGACGCAGCCCTGCTTGACCCGGGCGTGGATTGGGTCTGTGATGGATCGGTTGGTCACAATCACGGCTTGCATGTCGTCGTGGAGAAGGCAGAGATGGCGACAAACCTTTGCGGGCAGCCGAAACAGAGGAGGACACTCCATAGTCCCTCGCAGTTGACAGTGTCAAAGGCCTTTATAAGGTCAAAGAAGGCCATGTACAAGGGTTGGTGCTGTTCCCTGCATTTTCCTTGCAGTTGTCGCGCCGTAAAGATCATGTCCGTTGTACCCTGTAGTGGACAAAATCTCTGTAGTTGCTGCAGTCGGACTTGTCCCCTTTTTTAAAGATGGTCACGGTTACTGCATCTCTGAGATCTCCCGACATGCTCTCCTCCTTCCAGATGAGAGCGATAAGGTCATGCATTCGTGCCAATAGTGCCTCTCCACCATACTTTAGTGCCTCAGTGAGGATTCCATCCATTCCCATTGCCTTGTTATTGTTGAGCTGGCGGATGGCCTTTTCTACCTCATGCTGGGCTGGGGTTTTGCTGAGATGGTGGTGGGTACTCCATGCTGCGGGATGGAGTCAAAGGCAGGGTCTTGGTTAAGGAGATCTTCAAAGTGCTCCTTCCAGCGGGTCCTGACTGCCTCAGTGTCCTTGATGAGTGTCTCCCCATTCTTGGCAGGCAGTAGGGTGGAGCCTTGGGTGCTTGGGCTGTAGGTAGTCTTGACTGCGGTGAAGAATCCTCGCACATCGTGGCTGTTGGCCAGTTGCTGAATCTCTTGACACTTTTACGATAAATGGATTTCATTCCATTGAAATCAGGGCAGGTTCTACAATAGGGGATCACTGCCCAGGTGAAAATTACTTCCAAAGTCACTCTGTTCTTGAAGGAAGCACCAAATGTTGTATTTCTTTAAGGACTTTCTGAAGTTATAAAGTTGGACTCTGATAAGGATTCCTCTGGTTGTTACATGTAATCATATCCCAAATGTGAAAATTTCCTTTAAGAAAATCGTGAGCACATTTTAAAAGAACATTTTTACACTTTTGCTAGAACTATTGAACCTGGGGAATCTTCATAGCCACATCTCTGATGTCATTATACATTCTATGAGTTTTTAGGAAGCTTTTATAAAATAAAAAATATTTGGAAACTAAAGCAAAGGGTGAGCAACTAAATTGTAAGATACCACCAAATCTGTAAAACTTGAATTAAATATGTAATCCAGATATACAGACTCATTACAATCCAACGTCTAACGATAATGGGTTATGTGACATCTACATGTGAACTGCAAACTTGCTCATCTAAGAGTGGAACTCTATCTTGCTATTTAGGTATACAAGAGATGATATAGCTCCAGTGTAGAGTAGTCTTCCTGATTACTAAAACCATTCTGATTATTAGACGAATAAAAACTCACTTAATCTATTAAACAGCCCACATCAGATACAAAGGCATCTTTCAGCAAGGGATTTACATCCAAGTATCTGCATTCCTTTCTGTGGGCCTAAATTACCTATAATTACCTAGCGACTGTAAGATCAGGTGGCTCTATTCAAATGCTGATCAGCTACACGCTGACATTTAAATAAAGCTATTCCAAGAATTATGTTGTTTCACCTTTCAAGATCGACTTGATTCACCACATAAATTATAAAATCATGCAGGAATGAGTTGATAGGTATTGAATACTTTAATCTTCAGTCCTAGCTTTTACTTTTGTAAAGACGTTTAACATGCACCATACAATTTAGTTCTCTATAATCTACTTCCTAGATAAAATGTGTGGCATTATATATTTTATTTAGAATGTTAGTTTGACCCACATCACCATATCTTTACATTGCCAAGAGGCAGTTGAGTGACATGTAAATCAACATTTAAAATGATTTATTTTTCAAACATATTGCCTGCTTTTATTATCTGCCAACTCACCAAAGATTATTACTTCAACAATGCAAAAGCAAAATACTGCGGATGCTGGAATCTGAAATTAAAACAAAAAATACTAGAAATACTCAGCAGGTCAGGCAGCATCCTGTGGAGAGAGAAACAGAGTTACTGTTTCAGGTTGATAACCCTTCATCAGAACAGAAAGATTATTACTTGATGAACTGTTTGTGGTGCATGCAATCATGAGCTGATTAATTTAGACCTAATCACCCATGAACTGCACAAAATATACTTGGCATCATCCCGAGCCATCATCACCACTGTTGGCAGCAAAAAAACTAAAGCCAAATAAAATAAAACTGCTCCAACCAACTCCAATGTAAACTATAATAAAGTGATGAATATACAGTCATTATTTTAGGTGCTAAAACCTCGTCTCAGGGGTTCAGATGATAATTGAGCTTTAATCTTTCGGTTTATTATACCCATTAATAAAATTGCTGGTTTGTAAACATTTTAGATTAATTGAAATGCTTAGCGCTGAGGGAATTCGAAATCAGGTTTATCCAAATGTGTAATCCAAAAAGAAAATATCAAAGATAAAAATATGTTGGATATCTGAAATAAAAACAAGCTTTTGAAAATGCCTATTTGGTCAGGCAACATCTGAAAAGGAAAGGAAGGTTAGCAGTTATTGTAAGGGGAACAGATAGGCATTTCTGCGGCCACAAACGAGACTCCAGGATGATATGTTGCCTCCCTGGTGCAAGGGTCAAGGATGTCTCTGAGCGGCTGCAGCGCATTCTGGAGGGGGCGGGTGAACAGCCAGTTGTCGTGGTACATATAGGTACCAATGATATAGGTAAAAAGCGGGATGAGATCCTACAAGCTGAATTTAGGGAGCTAGTGATTAAATTAAAAAGTAGGACCTCAAAGGTAGTAATCTCAGGATTGCTACCAGTGCCAGTTGTTAGTCAGAAATAGCAGGATAGCTAAGATGAATACGTGGCTTGAGGAAACATAGAAAAACATAGAAAATAGGTGCAGGACTGGTGCAATAGGGAGGGATTCAAGTTCCTGGGACGTTGGAACCGGTTCTGGGGGAGGTGGGACCAGTACAAATCGGACGGTCTGCACCTGGGCAGGAATGGAACCAATGTCCCAGGGGGAGTGTTTGTTAGTGCTGTTGGGGAGGATTTAAACTAATAGGACAGGGGGATGGGAACCTATGCAGGGAGACAGGGGAAAGTAAAATGAGGTCAGAAGCAAAAGGTAGAAAGGAGAGAAGTAAAAGTGGAGGGCAGAAAAATAAAAGACAATGATCAAAAAGGGCCACGTTACAGGATAATTCTAAAAGGACAAAGTGTGTTATAAAAAACAAGCCTGAAGGCTCTGTGTGTCAATGAGAGGAGTATTCGTAATAATGTGGATGAATTAACTGCGCAGATAGCGGTAAACGGATATGATGTAATTGGAATTACGGAGACATGGCTCCAGGGTGACCAAGGCTGAGAACTCAACATCCAAGGGTATTCAATATTCAGGAAAGATAGACAGAAAGGAAAAGGAGATGGGGTAGCATTGCTGGTTAAAGAGGAGATTAACGCAATATTAAGGAAGGACATAGCATGGATGAGGTGGAATGTGTATGGGTAGAGCTGCGGAACACCAAAGGGCAGAAAACGCTAGTGGGAGTTGTGTACAGACTACCAAACAGTCATAGTCAGGTTGGGGATGGCATCAAACAGAAAATAAGGGATGCGTGCAATAAAAGTATAGCAGTTATCATGGGTGACTTAAATCTACATATAGATTGGGCTAACCAAACTGGTAGCAATACGATGGAGGAGTATTTCCTGGAGTGTATAAGGGATGGTTTTCTAGAGCAACATGTCGAGGAACTAACCAGAGAGCTGGCCATCCTAGACTGGGTGTTGTGTAATGAGAGAGGATTAATTAGCAATCTTGTTGTGCGAGGCCACTTGGGGAAGAGTGACCATAATATGGTAGAATTCTTCATTAAGATGGAGAGTGACACAGTTAATACAGAGACTAGAGTCCTGAACTTAAAGAAAGGGAACTTCGACGGTATGAGACGTGAATTGGCTTGGATAGACTGGCGAATGATAATTAAAAGGTTGATGGTGGATAGGCAATGGCCGACATTTAAAGATCACATGGATGAACTTCAACAATTGTACATCCCTACCTGGCGTAAAAATAAAACAAGGAGGGTGGCTCAACTGTGGTTTACAAGGGAAATTAGGGATAGTGTTAAATCCAAGGAAAAGACATATAAATTGGCCAAAAAAAGCAGCAAATCTGAGGACTGGGAGAAATTTAGAATTCAGCAGAGGAGGACAAAGGGTTTGATTAGGAGGTAGAAATAGAATATGAGAATAAGCTTGCAGGGAACATAGGGCCCAAGTTTCGGCCTCAGTTGCTCCTGATTTTTTGGAGCAACTGGTGTAGAACGGAGTATCTTAGAAATTCAAATTCTCGGCATTTAGTTTGCTCCAGTTCCAGTCAGTTAGAACAGTTTCACTTTGGAACAGAATTTTTTTTCAAAAGGGGGTGTGTCCGGCCACTTCCGCCTGTTTTCAAAGCTTTGGCAGTGAAAACTTACTCCAAACTAACTTAGAATGAAGTAAGTGAAGATTTTTGTACGTTCGAAAAAACCTTGTCTACACTTAGAAAATCAGGCATAGGTTATAAATTAGGCGTAGGGAATATGGGGGGGGGGGGTTTAAAGGGAAGTTTACAAACATTAAACGCTTCAGTTTTACAAATAAAGAGCCATCATCAATAATAAATGATAAATACATCAATAAATCAATCAAAAAAAATTAATAAAAAATTTAAAAAATTTAAAAAATCAATAAATAAAACATTTTCTACTTACCGACTGCAGCACCGGGAGTCCTCCAAAGGCGTGCTGGGATGGTCCCCCCAGTGTGTCTCTGTCAGTGTCTCTATCTGTGTGTGTGTCTCTCACTCTCTGTCTGTCAGTGTCTGTGTTTCTGACAGAGGGGGGGAGGAGGGGAGCGGAGGGAAGGGAAGGAGGGGAGGGGGAGAAGGAGGGGGGGAGAGGGGAGGGAGGAGAAGGGGGGAGAAGGGGAGAGGGGGGTGAAGGAGAGGGGGGGTGAAGGAGAGGGGGAGGGGGAGAAGGAGAGGGGGAGGGGGAGGGGGAGGGGGAGAAGGAGAGGGGGAGGGGAGAAGGAGAGGGGAGGGGGAGAAGGAGAGGGGGAGGGGGAGAATAGGGGGGAGGGGGAGAATAGGGGGGAGGGGGAGAAGGAGGGGGGAGGGGGGAAAAGGAGGGGGGGAGAAGGAGGGGAGAAGGGGGAGAAGGAGGAGAAGGAGGAGAAGGAGGGGGGAGGGGGAGAATAGGGGGGAGGGGGAGAAGGAGGGGGGAGGGGGGAAAAGGAGGGGGGGAGAAGGAGGGGAGAAGGGGGAGAAGGAGGAGAAGGAGGAGAAGGAGGGGGGAGAAGGGAGAGAAGGAGGGGGGGAGAAGGGAGAGAAGGAGGGGGAGAAGGGAGAGAGGGAGGGGGGAGAAGGGGAGAAGGAGAGAAGGAGG